>NC_135308.1:18040415-18342347 GCF_048772815.1 Callospermophilus lateralis | reverse complement strand
AATGGTGTAAAGCTGACTAACACAGCTTCTAAGCACAATTTCCTCAGTGTGCAATATGTGCCATATAGCAAATATCACTCTAGACAATTTCCTCACATGGAAAAATACCTCTGTTTTCAGTCTGCAAAGAGTTATAGATAGGAATGAAGTTTTGCCTAATAACAAAGGATACAATCTCTGATAACATCCAATCGATGGTATGGGTGGTAGATTTTCTACAGTATTTTTATGAGTATTTTTATGTTTATGAGCAAATTGACTTATAATTTAGTCAGCTTTTTTGTTACCATGACCAAAGACCTCACAAGAAAAATTTTAGAGGAGGAAAAGTTTATTGGGGAGTTCACAGTTTTAGAAGTCACAATCCATAGACAGTTGGCTTTTTCCTCAGGGTTCAAGGTATAGCAGAGCATCATGGTGGAAGGGTGTGATGGAGGAAAGTGGCTCAAGACATGAAGATCAGGAAGCAGAGGGAGAGAGCTATCCTCACCAGGACAAAATATAAAATCCCCAAAGGGCACATCCCCAGGGACCCACCTTCTCCAGCCACACCCTACCTGCCTACAGTTACCAGTCAGTTAATCCCTATCAGAGGATTAATTCACTGATGTGTTAAGGCTCTCACAACCCAATCATTTCACCTCTAAAGCTTCTTGCATTATCTCACATGTGAGCTTGCTTTATCGCACACATATCTAAACCATAAGAATTCACAAACAGTCCTTGAAAATCCAAATGGAGAAGTTTCTGTAATACTTTTCACGTTAAAATTGTCTTAGTTCTCCTAATATCATTGTCTTAGTTTGTGCTGTAACAAATTATTACAAAGATATTGGTTTTTAAAGAAATTTGTATTTATTTTCTTACACTCTGAAGGTCAGATGTTCAGAGTGAGTCTCACAGGGCTAAGGTCAAATGTCAGCATCATATTCCTCCTGGGAATTTGTTTCCCAGCTTCTACAGGCCACTTCCATCCCTAGGAACATCACCCTCTTCCATCTTTGAAGCAGCAATGGCTGCTCAAATCTTTCTCACAGCATATCACTCTGACACTGAAACTTTTGCCCTCTCATTTCCATTAGAGGACCCTGGTGATTACACTGGGCCCACCCAGATGATGCAGGATAAGCTCTGATGACTAACACCCATAATTCTATCAGTTCCTTTAATTCTCCTTTTCTGTGGGATGTAACCTGTTTCTAGACTCCAGGGATTAAGAAGTAAATGTCTTTGGGAGATAATTTTTTGCCTAGCAGATTATATATTTTCTTTATGAAGATTTGGGCTTCTTGAAAATGGACCGATAGAAAAGACCAATTCTCTTTTCATGTCTTGTTTCAATGTCCTACCTCTAAGTTAGGGAAGAACCTACACAGCTGTTACTTCTGGTGAGCATTCTCCTCGGAGAGAAACCACATCAGAGTGTTCAGGAGCAAACAACCTCCAGGAGCACCATGCTCAAGAAAAGGAGAGGAGTGAGGTCTTTTCTGATTAGTCTTTCTCCTCTGCTCAAGTAATACTGTTCTCCAAGCAAGGAAGGCAATGGCATTCTTTATTATACCTAACTCCATATCTGCAGACACATACATTTCAAGTAGGCTTTACATGCAGTGTCTTTTGGTACATTTCCTGTGGTTAGTGGAAATATGAAGCCTGGGGAAAACTTTAAAGCAATACTTTACATTTACGAAGCACACAAAACTTGAGGTGCTTCAAAGTTTTTAGAAAATAAAAGTTAATAATAAATCTCTTGAAATTCATTAGTATCTGTCCAGGTGAAATTTAATAATGAAATTTTTATGTTTGACCTCTGTGACAGATTCTAAATAAGAATTAATCTCTGTAATTAACTTATAATGGAATTTCACTTTCTAATCGTGTGCAAATAAAACCAACATTTTCTTATTTTTTTTTACTGCTTTTGGCAGTAACTGTTCCATCACATTGTTTTATTAGGCAATAATGCAGTGTCTAAATAGAAAAACTCAGGGCACAAATAATTTATCTTATTGAATAACAAAGAGATTTCCATGAATAAATCAGGAAATCAAATTACTTTTCATAGGGGCCAGGACCAAGTGAAACACTTACAACTGCAATAAAAGACATGATTAATGATGTTTGAACATCACAGGGTGAATATTTGACATAAATTTATTAAATATCCAGAAATACATCAGGTAGTCCAACACCTTGAACAAGTGATTTGAATTTCTTTACATTACTCATCCAACATTCACCACACTTAGAAATCTGATTTATCTGACGTAAATTATGCCCAAAACTATGTGAATTTGTGGTATTCCTGATCAAAAGCATGCATTTTTACTACTAACCCAAATCTAAAAATGGCTGTTTTTACTGAAGAAGTCCTTGAAGCTGTTGCTAAGGAACCAGTTTTAGAAAACAGGGACAAAGTATAATGGAAATCTATTGGTTAAAAAGGAGAAAAGCTCTGAAAAGCAGCCATTTCTCAGAAAAGATCATATGTAGTGATAAGCTTTTCCAGAGCTAGTACATCCTCTGGTCATTGTGCCATAAAAATATCTTATTTTCCTTTCTGAATCATATATTCTGTTCTGATATTTCCTGAAATGTTATCTGTTGGATTTAATAAAAGCTCACTTTTCAAATGCAAAGATCATAGAGAGGGTCTAGATAGAGTTCATAGTCCATACTAAGCACATCGTATGCATAATTCTTGCCTACAGGAAATGAAATACAAGAAGGGGGGAGAGAAATGAATTACATTATTGTCTTTGCCCATGTTAATTACAATAGATGGTCTGAAGGTAGAAAAAGCAGCATTTACTAGAATCTTCTAAAATTATGAATAAGAATTAATTCATTCTTTTACAAAAGAATTATTGCAATGGGATCACAGTGGGCAGTGAGTCTTAATTTTCTAAAGGGCTTGAAACATGTTTACTAAAAGTCAACTTGGTAAATGGCATTTTTTTTTATAATGACAAATTTTATTTCTATTTGAGTATCTTCATGATATAGGAACTCCGGCTTCAGTTAATACCTTAAACAAAAACAAGATAGAAGTAATCCTGCCAACCTGAAAATTTCTGCAGCCTGAAAACTTTAGGAAAGCAAATTATGAATAGTCAAACAGGAAAAGGGATAAAATAATAGCAGGCTGGGGTAAAGATTGAGCAGAAGATGGCTGGCCATGATTAGCTGTAATGGATTACTAACCAGAATTTATGTGCTGTCTTCAGGTAGTGTTAATCTTAACACTGACTAATTCAGGAATTATGTTCAAGCACTATGCAAAATCTACTGAACTGGCATCACATTAACATCTTTTACGAGTAGTTATAGTTCTGGTATCTCTTTGTCCTCTGTTACACAGATTTTCTTAGTTTAATGGTATGCATACTGCCTGCCCCTCTGCCAAACTGAGGTCATTATCATTAGTGAGGAGCTTTAACCATAAGATATTTTTGGTCATATGAATAGGACTAAGTACTAATCTTTCCAAATGACCAGAGTCTTAATTAAATTTGATTATTAAGATCCTAAATGTATGAATGTTTTAATTTTGTTTCATCAAGTTTGAATGTTTTCTGGGCTATTCTTTTCTATATTTAGCTAAAATCCAGAAGATGTTTTTAAAAAAATATTTACTATGTACAGTTTCTTTGAAATATGTACACATTATAGAATGGCTAAATCTAGCTAGTAAACATATATATTTTAAATTATTTTTTGAATTTAATTTGTACTAATTGAGTGATTATATTAAAAAATCAGCATTATTCTAAAGGTGACTGTAAGAAGTTATTTCTGGACAGTACTTTTGAAAGGGTATGAAAAGAATTTATACTTTTACTAAGTTCCATTTTACCTAAAGTTTCTCCATTGTGAAATGATGGGCTTCTTTGCAAGTAGTAGTAGGGGTAGTTTGTTTGTTTATTTTGCAAAAGAAACTAATCATGAAGTATGATGTAGTAGGTGAAAAGCTATATATATATATATATATATATATATATATATATATATATATATATATATATATATATATATATATCAAGAGCGACTAGGAGTGTGTTTGGTATGAGATGATACTGACTGGTTGACTTTAATGGAGATGACTAGGTAGTGTGATTTTAGTCAGATTTTTTTTAATCACTGTGACCAAAAGAACTGACAAGAAAACACACAGGAGAAAAAGTTTATTTGGGGCTCCTGGTTTCAAAAGTCTCAGTACATAGATGGCTGACATCATTGCTCTGGGTCCAGGTGATGTGGAACATCATGGCGGAGGAAAGCAGTAGAGGACAATGCAACGGAGGAAACAGAGAAAGCTCCGCCCACTAGGGACACAATATAAACCCCAAAGGCATGCCCCCAGTCACCTGCTACCTCCAGCCACACCCTATCTTCTTATAGTAACCACTCACTTCATCTGTATCAGAGGATTTAGCCACTGATCAGTTTCAGCTCTCATAATTGAATCATTTCACCTTTGAACAATTGAGTGTACAGTTAAATTGATTTGAGTCTACATCTTGTTTAGTATTTTCCTAGTGGTTGACATAGTTCATGGTGCACATTATACATTAATTTTAACATTTATAGTAGCCATTAAATACACCTGCTTGTGTAGAGTGTTCTTTACATTTTAATCCTCTATAATTGGTTTCCATTCTGCTTGACATATCTTTGAATTTTTAAACAAAAGACTTGCCCTCTTTCTGCTCTAAAAAAGCAACCCTCTGGGTCAGGATGAGTAACTCCTTTCTCATCTGTTTTTCTCTGTGTGAATAGCAGAGGTCAGTCCTTTCTGTCACTCCCACCTCCACCTGACTTTCCCAGCCCCTAGCTGACAGAGGGAGATATCATGTTACACATTCCTTCCCTCCCTACCTCCCTCTCTTTTTTTTCAAATTCTTTAATTAATTAATTAATTTTGCTTTTGGGAGCTCAGCTGCAGGCAATCAGTACTTGAGATGGGTAAGTCTTTTGCTTGAAAGTTCAAAGACACTTCATGCTGAATATGAGATTTTGAAAAAATTTAAAGATCAGTGCTTTCTACCTAGGTTTGGACATGGAAAGATGGGATATCATTTTTCTGAGGCCACTTTCTGGTTCTTTTCATGATATATTAAAAAGTTGTGGGGAGGAGCATTTCCTCTGGAAGGTGATGTTTATGTACATTTATTGTTGTATTTTTTTCAGGTTCTCAGAGACTTTCTATGTATGATCAATTTTGTAAAATATCATGCTCATTTTCCCATAAAACTTCATAACTTCCACACTCATTTTTTTCATTTATTTACCTCCACAAGAAAAAGAGAAAATGAAAAAAAAAACATCACTTTAATACCCATTTTACAGACGTAGAATTTAATTTCAGAGAAGTCAAGTGAGTAATTACAGAAAAATATAAGAATTAAATTCTGGGGCTGGGGATGTGGCTCAAGCGGTAGCGCACTCGCCTGGCATGCGTGTGGCCCGGGTTCGATCCTTAGCACCATGTACAAACAAAGATGTTGTGTCTGCCAAGTACTAAAAAAAAATAAATGTTAAAAAAAAAATTCTCTCTCTCACTCTCTCTCTCACTCTTTCTTTAAAAAAAAAAAAAAGAATTAAATTCTGGCTTCTTTAGTTGTAGTTTATGTAATAACTAAATCTATAACTTGCAAACCCAGCATTTCAGGATATATTCATTCAGGAAAAAAAAAAAAGTCAAGTCATCCAGCAGTGATAGCCTTTGAATCTTTATTTGCCTGCGTAAGAATCAAATTCCCCTCAGATGGTCTTATGGTGAGAGCATCCCAAGGAGGGAACTGTTATTCTTGTGCTTAGGAGAAGCCTCCAGAGAGGTTATAATGCTAGGGCTCTCCAGTTCCTGGTCCTTGTGAGGTCCTGAAGGCCGGGTCAGAAGGAGTAATGGCTCTCTCTTACCACTCCTCTTCCATGGACCAACTCTGCACAGTTGTGCCCAAGCATTTCACCTGGTGTGTGGCCATATCTATTCCTTAATTTTCCCAAATTCTAGGAGGATACAAATGATCATTTTGGGTTACCTTTTTCTATTCAGTGACAACTAGAAAAAGAAGTAGAACACAAAGAAAACATGTCGCTGTAAGAGAGATGGTTGCGACAAAACCCAGTTCTTCCAACTATAGGATCTGCGTCAATAGTGCTTCTAAGTTTAGCTTCTGGCATACCCCATATTGACGAGTACTCCAAATCCACAGCCCCTGAGTGTCTTCCAAGAACTCCTGTGCCTCAAAGTCCTGACTGTTTCCAGGGAGCGATCCCAATTGCCCTTGCCTCCTACTTCTGGGCCCAGGTGCTAACTCTTCTTTGGCTTCCTGACACTTGAAACCCTTGATCTTTCCTGTAAATAAGTGATAGCCCCTGGTTACCAGTGCTGAGTCCTGATCCCTCCCAGGTTGAACCACAGCATTAGAGAAGCACACTGAGGGAAGCATAAAAAGCAGTGTTTTTTTAAAAAAGGGGTAATAGTCTTCTCCCAGGAAGGAGAAGGGCGGTCACAGCTGGTATCCTGGTCTTAGGCTTCCTTTGTTCTCCTGCTGTGTCTCCTGATCTCTGTCCTTCCTGCTTAGGTGACTAGGCCTAGGAGATGCTCAGTGGGATGGCCAGAAGGTGAGAAGCACCTGGGCTGGAGGGGCCAACCAGGAACCAGATTGTCCCTCCCTGTAGGTAACCCTGGGGCAGGTTCCCTTAGCAACAGGTTGGAGCAGGGCAGGTTATTTTCATAAGGGTGGAGGAAGGGCTCTGAAGGCATTTCGGTCCCTCAGGGCCCAGGCTCCAACTTCCAGGACTCACTCCAATTAGCCTCTTTGATCTGACCTGAATCCTGCCTCGATTTACCTATCTATACTGACTGCCTCTTTTAATTCTGGTTTCATAAGGATGAGTTGTGTCTCTTGTAGGACAACCACATCCTCACCTAACCCAAATGTAGTTTGGTGATTCTTAAATAGCACTACAGACAGAGGATTTATTTTTGTCTTACCCAGTTTTTTTTTTTAGTGTTCTTTTTATTTATTTATTTATTTATTTTTTAATTTTTTGGGAGGGAAAGGGAGAGAGAAGGGAAATTGCAAGGAAACGGAAGGAAACCCTCATTGTTATACGAAATCACATATATGAGGTTGTGAGGGGAAAGGGGGGGGAGGGAGAGAATGGAACAACAACAGATGAGGTAGAGAGGGAAGATGGGAGGGGAGAGGAGGGGGGATAGTAGGGGATAGGAAAGACAGCAGAATACAACAGTCACTAATATGGCATTAGTTTTTTTTTTTTTTAATTTCCTTTTAAAAAACATCTTAAGATCTGACTTGAAGTTTTAGGGGCCTCGGCTTAGGATGTTGAGAGAAAAGCTAATACACACACACACACACACACACACACACACACACAATAGTGGAGTGTTAATACAATAAGAAAGACTTTTCCCAAGGAAACATTCAGGGTAATGCTTTCTTTGGGAACAATGGGAGGCTATTCTCTTTATATTTATATGTTAAAGAGCTTTCTCAATTTAGTTTTTCACAACTAAAGAGACTCATTTCATACAGCCAGCTAAAAGTATAATTTTAAAATGCCAGCTCCTCTACAGTTTCTGCCCCTCAAAGTTGGTAATCAGCCAAACAACCAAACATACATAAAGTATCCTTTTTCACTTGGTTTTAGTTGGTTGTTAATTTAGCTATTAACAGGGTTATAGACTTTTCCTGATCTCTTCAGCCACAAGTAATCTCTTCTCCCTTCCACGTTCTCTATAGCACTTAGAACCTCTCTCCCGTGTTGCTGGCTTTTTAATCATTTGATTATCTCTGTTTGAATGCTGTATTATACAATCTGTGAGGACAAAGACCAAGATGATTATTATCTGTGACCCTCTCCATACCACTGTTTTCCATGCTTAGAAAATATATGATCATTTTTTGATAAACAGTTGTCCTTTTGCTTTACTGTTCTTTAAAAGTTAAAGGTCTTCTGTCATGAAATCTAATTTAATTAGTATGGATGCCACAGAGACAAGAGTAACATGTTCTTAGAGCTCTGGGGGCATTGTTGCCTTCAAAGCTCCTGATCACTGATACAGAGGTACAGAGGCAGCTGTGTCATGTACGTAAGAGGCCACAGTCGGATACTGAG
This sequence comes from Callospermophilus lateralis, assembly GCF_048772815.1. Classification (NCBI taxonomy): domain Eukaryota; kingdom Metazoa; phylum Chordata; class Mammalia; order Rodentia; family Sciuridae; genus Callospermophilus; species Callospermophilus lateralis. Next base: position 18,334,199 of record NC_135308.1, on the reverse strand, counting down.
CAAGTTACCTCACTCCATGCACCAGTTTCTCATCCATGAAATTCAGGTACTAATTAATGGCAACTTCTGAAATAGCATCTGGTGAAAATTATTTGAAATTAATTTCTGTAAAGCTTTTATAAGTGTCCAACACATGGTTCACACTCAAGAGAGCTTAGCTATTATTAACATTGTCTTGATAATGAGAAAGATCAATACCTCCTAAAATCAAACCAAAAGGGAAAAATTACACATTCTAAGAATATGCCATCTCTAGCCAATGCTAGTGAAGATTTATAGTTTTTTGGTGTGTACGCTGCCAGACTTCAGTCGCCCACCATATAAACTGGCTCAGTCCACGTGTGGGGGTTTCTATATTGGAGGATTAAAGAAGTTGAAAATTATGATACGAAAGAAAGAAGAAAGCTAGATCAGGTCAGGAAGAGAGAGAGAGAGATTGAGAGAGAGAGAGAGAGAGAGGGAGAGAGAGAGAGAGGAAATATGAATGAATATGCTAGATGAAAAAGAACTATAAAAGAAGATTTCTTTTTGGTCCAGTGTCAGCTAATGGACATGAAATATCCCCACAGCTCTCTGGCTACTTGTGGCCACATGTGGCCACATGGTGATTAGATCCTAAGTGCTTTCCTTGGTTTTGTCATTACTAGAGTAGAAACAGCTGGAAGAACTGGGTAATCAAGGAGTAAAACAACAGCTGTAAATTTTAGAACTAACCTCCAGGGATAAGTGTACTCTCAAGCCCTTAGCTTATGCTTCAGGTTAACATCCTCAAAAAGCACTCCACGGGACAAATCTGCTGCCATCAGTTCTCATCGACTTTTTATCATCCATATGGTTTTTGTTTGTTTATTTGTTTTGGTTGGTTTAAAGATGGTGGTCCTATGATAAAAGGGGAAATATTCCCTAGGGATCTGAGAGTAATACAAATGATTAGACACAAGGCTATAATGAAGCCCAGGCTGTGTTAGTAATGAGGCACATTGCTCAATCCAATTCTCAAAATTAACATATTGATTTTCTTTTCTTTTCTGTATGTGACATGTTTTTACCAGGAACACATATTTTGAGTAAGTAAAAACAGATATTACTATTAGGTATGCTCCCATTGAACCTGATACATGTTATTTGACTCAAAATTTTAAACTTACTTCTCTTTAATAATGTGAAACCATGTTGGTAGCTGAATGTTCTTTGCTGCCATTAAAAAATAATTTCTCTGTTGCTGTTGCATGAAAGATATCACCATGTATTTTATCATCAACTTTTGTCTGTCATGTTCTATTATCCTAATACCATAGAAATATATTAACATAATTATTTTACTCAGAATAATTCTCCTTTTGACATATCCTGCAGTTTCAGTCTAGTAAGTAACAAGATTATCTATTAGGAAGAAAAAAAATTCTTAAGGGAAGTCTTGACAGTTTTAAAGTTAGAAAACGTACCAGAATTAATATAAAGTAGATGCCAAAGACAAAATTTATAATAATACTTAAGCAAATAATGAGAGCTGTGAAATTTGATTTGAAAGGAAAGACAACATTAAAATAGCAATATATTTGACTTGTATAACTTCTCATGTGGTTTAAATTCAGAGTATAGTTCTTCTTCTTTTTTTTTTCATTACTTGAAAAAATTGTTTAGACAGTTGGTTCCTTTCCATTCCTTTGGGGCCCAACAAGATCTTAATATAAATCATTATATTAATTCTCTTTTTCTGAAATCTATATGAGTAATTGGGAGGATGATGTGTCAAAAGTTTGCATTTGTGTTCCCAAGTGGTAGAATGCCATATATATATATATATATATATATATATATATATATATATATATGGCATTATATATATAATATATATATATAACCATAGCTATATATATATATATATATATATATAACCATAGCTATATATATATATATATATATATATATATAGCTAGCCCAATGGCACAAAACTGAATTCTACCATACTGCTCTAGTCTTACATACCTCATAGATTACTTTCTTTGACAATGACAGTACCCAGGGAAATATGTAGCTTTAACAGTCTTGAGCAACTTTTTGCTGTGGGGGAATTTATGTGGAAGAAGTAAGCACCAGATGCTGTACACAGCACACAAGTAACCAACACTCTTTAGTTTTGAAAGTAAGAACAGACTTGGAAGACACTTTCCTTTGATTTGTATAAGAGAATCTTAAAGATCCTGATCAAAGTGATCTGTGTATGGAAATTTTTCAAAGGTCATAAGGAAACATAAAGGATACCCGTTACCCTGTCTAAACCTGATGGATGTTGTTCAGGTTCAGGTAGATTTTCTCCAAACCTTGGATTTTAAGGAAATAAAATTTGGTAAATCAATGCTTTTTCTAAGAATGATTTTCTGACAGACTGTGTCAGTCCATTTTTTGTTGCTATAGCACAATAATGAGGCTGGATACTTTATGAGCTAAATTAACCCTTTTTCATTTATAATTTTTGAGGCTAAATTGCCAAGATTAGAAGGGCCCATTTGCTCAGTCTCGAGTGAGGGCCTCATGGTGATTCACATCATAATGGCATAGGAGGACACACATGCAGAAGAGCATAAAGGACAACAGTGGGCCAGAGGGACCCAGGGTCCAGGCTTGCTCTTTTTATAAAAAGACATTCTTGCAGCATCTGAGTTCTGGGAGAACTACATCAGTCCCTTCTGAGGATACTGCTCCCAATGACCTTCCACAGTCTCCGCTACCTGAACGTGTACTGCCTCTCAGCACTCCCATACTGAGGACCAAGTTTCCAGAACAGGAACTTTTTTTTTCTTTTTGGTACTGGGAATTGAACCTAGAACTGTTTTGCCCCTGAGCAACATTCCCAGTCATATCTATTATTTATTTTAAGACAGGGTCTCACTAAGTCGCTGAAGCAGACCTGGAGTTTAGGACCCTCCTGCCTCAGCTTTTCAAGCCACTGGAATCACAGGCCACCACACCCTACCCAGCACAGGGACTCTCAAGAAGCACACTCAGACCGTATTCAAACTCTAGAAGACTCCATAATGCTTTCTTTTGTGCCTCAAATCTTCTATATTTTAAATTGGTAATGTGCATATGCTAACAGAATTTCAGAGTTAGAAAAAAATGATACAAAAATGATTCTCAGTTTTACCCACGTACACGATCCTCTGGTTCTCTTCCTAGGAGGAAACTGCTATTGGGCATTTCTTATGTGTATTTTCAGATTATATTGGGAATTGTGGTGTGTGTGTGTGTGTGTGTGTGTGTGTGTGTGAGAGAGAGAGAGAGAGAGAGAGAGAGAGAGAGAGAGAGAGAGAAAGAGAGAAGGAGGATGTTGGGAAAGACATAAATAAATGGAAGTCCTTTGATTTCAAAATATCAGAAGATATCCACTAAAGAATGACCAGATCCTAAATAATATAATGTCTCTAAGTTGTGCATTTACCACCAGAAAATGACTTAGATACCAGAGAAAATAGAGTGTATTCTTCAAGTAATAAGAAATATTATTTCTTATTCTTTCAGAAAAAAAATTGGACTTTTATTAGCAAGTATTGCTTTCAGCAGCTAGCAGAAATCTGAATAAAAATGCACTTTAGCATAATGAAAATTACCTGAGTTTTAAGATAACCCTTGAGATTGAGGAAACATGCACTAATCAATTGTTCTGGCAGAGAAAAAAAATCAATAACTACTCTGTTGTAAATGTGTTTGGAAAGCAATTTGGAAGCAAATGGAGAAACTGCTTCCTTGGATCCATTCATAAAATTTCATTGTACTATATAACTGAAAAGATTTTAGAAAGATAAAAAATCTATATAAAACATTCTCAAAAGGACAAATTGTCATGACTGATTATTGAAATGGAATGACTTTGAAAAAAATTGAATTGGCTTATACTACTTATGGGACACTATGCTAAGATTATAAAACACCTTTGAGAAATTTTCAATATAGCTAGAAAATTATATATGAAAATTTAATATAGTATCTGTTTACAAAATTAGACAATATTAAGTGGACCTTATGAATCAGGTTCTCATCAGACCTATGCCACTTTTGGTCTCTTTTGCAAAGTGACTAGGGTGATGAGAGTGCCATTGGCAGCTATGTAGATGGGTAATGGCTCCTGCCATATGAGCCAGATTCTCTGTTAGCATATGTTAGGTTTTTTAAACATGCATTAATTGTACAAATTTATGGATTTCACTGTGGCATTTTCATACATGAAAAAGCACATATCAAATTTGAACTTTAGTTCACTTTTTGGCTTTACTTCTTTACTTTGGCTTTAGCCCTTCTCACAACAATGAAATGTTTTACTAGTCCACAAAGAGTTGCAGAATTTTGTTAATTTTGTTCTATTGGCTGTTCTGTGAAGGATTTCTTACTATTAGAAGTCAGCATTAATAGTAATTCATTATGTTCTATTTATACGTAAGATTCATAAATGAATATTCTCATGTAATTATTCTGGAGAAAACGACTAAGTCAGTCAATGCATTCCTGTAAAATGTATTTGCTTTTCTTAATGGAAATTTGTATGGCATATATTACATGTATTCAGTACACAGATTTCATTTAAGGAATTACATTTTTATGTAAAGCAAGCTAATTCACTGAGGCCTCTCAGGAGTTATCCTAATTAAAATGGTAGCTGGTTTATGGTATATTCACAGGCTACTTGGAGTAACAGGCACAGGAAACAAGTTTGCAAACAAGTCTATCAGCAGCAGAATTTTTAAAAGTTTGCTATTCTCTTTGATTCACTGTAGAGTCTCCAGATTCAGATCTTAGGGCAATCACAGATAGTGTCCTACTCTGTTTACCTATAATCATAAGAAAGAGGAAAGTATAAATTCATATTAGTAAAACATGATATTAATTAGTTTTTTTCAACCAGTTCTTAGAAATGTTTCCTTGAAGAGCATTGGGATACCATTATTAAAACTGCTCTCTCAAGTTTTAAAACAAATGAGGTTTACAATTATGGGGTATGTATTTCCAAATGCCAAATGTAATTTGCTCTGACAGGAGACTTTTTTTTCTTGTAGACAAATGTACAACTTCTATTGTTTATGGCAAATTAAATAGAAAACTTTTCATTTCATACCTGCATGTACTTTATTTAGCTTCCACCCATCTGCTCAGAAAATGCTCTTATAAAACTGTCTCCCATGGCAACCCTCGATTGCATTTTATCTCCATGTCTCCCAACTGAGCTCATCTCTCTCAGGGAAACTACCTTAGCACTTCAAGGAAAGCAGTTCTCAATTCAGAAGGGGTTTGGTTTGATAGACTCCTCTTCACAATTTCCATTATAGGACCTAGATATTACATACATTTTCCTTTATACTTATGTGAAAATACCTAATTTTTACATGGTTTATGAACCATGTTTCAATCTTAATGAGGACAATGAGTCAGGTTATTTCACAATATCACTACTCTCCTGTCTGCAAATGAATAAATGACAGATAATCATTTTTTATCAATGTAAAGGAAATATTTTATCCTTGAAAGTTACTTGAAAAAGAAGCTTCTTAGATTTAGAATTTTAGTGGGAAGAGAAAAATTCAGGTCCATTTACTTCGTATTTTAACATATAACTGCATCAATTAGGTTGTTACTTATGCTGAGGGAATTGAAACTATATTGGGAGAATAATTTGACAAATCTAGCACAAGGGGAATCTGTTCCCATGTAGGCCACTTACAGCCCTGACATTTAGAGAAGGCATTTCATCTGTATAAGCCTCAATTTTCCAGTTCAGAAAATGGGTGAAACTTCCCAGGGTGTTCTGAAGATAATATGAGATTCTTGCAAAAACTCTTTGTTAATGACAAAGTACTAGTTAATATGGTGCTTAACTGTTATACTCTCTGCCTCTTCATTTTATTATTGCAAGCATCATCTACATACAATTTAAAACATAATGATATTGTAACTTGAAGTACGTTTATTCAAAATAGTAAAACAAAATACTAAATGAGATCATGGTTAATATTTGAAATCTCAAGGAGTCAGCAAGGAATATACTCTGCGCTCTGCACAGCCTTTTTTCCAAAACCAAACCTCTCCTTCTTACAACATTCAATATCTGAATTCAGAATTGCTTTTGTGCCTTCATATATACATCCCCATTTTAATAACCATGTTCAAGTGTAATTATTTGGAAAAAATGCATTAAATTTCTACTATGATAAACTGCCGTGGAAAAACTAAAGGCCATGTGAGCTTATGTATGTTTATTTTAAAATATTTTATTCCATTTCTCCTTCTAGATATTATCATTATTCCTCAATTTTAGAATAATAATATTTATTTAAGTCATGCGTTAGTTTTGGCATCTTACTGAATCTTATTCAGCCATTATTTTAATGTGTTGCAAATGTCTTTTGCTGTATGAATCATAAATTGCAAACATTTGATCAAAATTCAGTAATATGGTGTGTACTTTTAAAAGTCAATGTAGTGTTTGAAAAATTTTCTAAACAGATATTTATTTAGAATGGTAATCTTAACTAAAAAGCATTCAACGCTTGATTATATTCACTTCTATAAAAGAGACCATGGAGAAAAATCTGCACTGAGCCAATACTTCTTGTTGAACTGATGTGTGTATGATCAAACCATATAATCAACTAATTGAAAGGAAATTTCATATAAGTAGTTGAAAATGATTATCCTTTCATTTTCAATGGCCAATTCTCTGAGACCATGCTATCCCTTTTGTTAATTTATTCTCAAATAAATCATTCAAGCTTTAATATTAAAAGGAGAGTCTGGTATAGCTTTTTATTTTTGCATAATTACAACCACAGAAAGGTCAGTACAAATCCATGGTAGTATAAGACTATGTTTATTCAAATTTCTTAAGAAGTTCTTCAAATTACATGTTTTCTGAAAGAGCATCATCAAGACATTACAAAGCAAGTTTTAAAATAATTTAAATTTACAATCATGAGTTTGTATTTCCAAATACAAATTCAAATGCCAAATTGAATTTGAAGCAACAAAAGTTCATTCTTCCTTCCTCTTTACCATTATTCAACAATAGGGGAAAAAACATCAAAAATCTGCAATTCCAGGTGGATTATGATAACATAATACTTTCATTTCCTCATTGTTAACCATTTCTCTAAGGAGAGGTATTTAAAAATCAAGATATGCCCTTTTTATCTCCCCTTCCTTGATTTCAGTTTTCTTTGCTTTATAGACAATTTGGTTCAAAAGCCACTGGTTGGGACTTGGCAGTGTAGTCTTTTGGATGTGGGCAGGGGGCAGAGTTGCAGTTTGGAAAAGTGAAGATGTAGCTTCATGGCGGGCCTTGGCCTCCTGTGAGGGACTGCAGTCTGAGTGACGCTTCATGGTGGAGCCACGAACAGGGGAATCCAATGCTGGATTTTGGAGCCCAGTAGAGTGAGAAGACCACAAGGGGATGCAGATCAGAGGAGAACATGCAAGTTGTTTGACGTTTTCAGAGAGGTCTCATCAGTGTAGTGTAGGATTACTAGACACACAACACACACACACACACACACACACACACAGATACAAATCTGTATTTTAAAAATTTGTTATATTTGTATTTTCTTTGATTTTTGGTAGTTTTTATGTCATTGTTAGAAAAATTTACCTACAGATTAGATTATAAAGAATAAACTCTCTGTGTGTGTGTGTGTGTGTGTGTGTGTGAGAGAGAGAGAGAGAGAGAGAGAGAGAGAGAGAGAGAAAGAGAGAGAGAGAGTGAGTATCTGGAAATCTGAGCGACTTAAAATAATTCTGATCTGTGCTACACGCATATAATCCAATTTTATGGTTTTTCAAGTAGCTACACATTTTAAACATATCTATTTATTTATAAAGTCTGTTTTCTCTCAGAATTATACTGATGGACCCAATTCTTAAATTCCTACCCAGTGTCTTTTGGGCCCATATTATATTACTTTAATTATGGAGGCTTCATGGTGGGTCTTAATGATTTCTAGGGCTGAGCTGCCTGCATTCTTTTCTTTTGCAGGTTGTCCTCCCATTCTTCATCTCATTTTTCTACTTTAGTATCAATGTATCTAATTTCAAAAGGAAAAACAATAACAACAACAAGACCCTTAGTCTTTTGGAGGGATAATTTCAAATATCTATATATTACCTTGAATAACAAATCATGAACTTGTTGACTTTGTATCTTTTATAAGTTATTTTAATGTTTTCTTCATAGAGATTGTGTTCTTCTCTTGAGAGTTATTCCCAATCACTTGATCTTTGAATGTTGTTTTGGCATCTCAAATAGGTGAGGTATGCCTTTCTATGCTGTCATCTATCTGGAAATATACATAAGGCCATTGATTTTAAATGTCAATTTCATATTTCTCTATCTTACTAAATGTGTTGCTTTGACATTTGGTTTCACTGTTTCAGCTCTTGTGTAGTCTGTGCATTTTATCATCTGCAAATAAATATGATTGACCTCTCTCTTTTCAATGGTTATTTCATTTTTTTAATCTGATTGTATTAGCTAATAAATCCAAGGAGTAAACACCATTTTTATTATTTTCAATATGGATACATTTCATATTGTTTCCTAGGCTTGGATTCTTAAACACAACTTGGATGTCCATAAAAATCACTGTGTTATGCCATTCATTGACTTCATTTTTTATATTTATATAATGTTCATAAAATAATAATACATTTTACTTATAGATACAATGAATCTTTCTATCACATTCTTTAGTTTTCTTACTTGTATGTTTCTTTTTAGAGTTATCTGATCAATTTTGTTTCCTCGGGAATCATTTCTTTGTGCTTTACGCCCAGAAAATTCTCAAAAATCCAGTGATTTTACCAGGACATTTATTACACTATGTCTTGGTGTTTTCTATTTTCCCTAGTACAAGTTGACACTTTTAATAATATAAAGAATGTTTTCTTATTTCTCAATTGTTTTTCTTTGGTATATTTAAAATATTGCTTCCATTTCATTATTTTTTTAATCTTTTGGTTTTTAAAAAAATTTTTTTTAGTTGTTGATGGACCTTTATTTTATTTTTATGTAGTGCTGAGAATCGAACCCAGTGCCTCACACATGCTAGGCAATCGCTCTACCACTGTGCTACAACCCCAGCCCTCCATTTCATTATTTTATTTTTCTTCTTCTGTGTCCTCACTTACATGTGTTTTGGATGGGCTGTCATAGTTATGTCTTGGCTTTAACTTTCTTTTTCTATTGTCATGATTATGAACTCTCGCTGATGTCCTCCCTGTTCCCTCTTCACTAGGATCCACTTCATGAACTTCACTTCTCTATTTCTAACCTACATCTGATTGGACTTAGTTCTATTAATGTTCAGTTCAAATATTCATTGCCATATTATTGGAGGTTTTGTGATAAATTGTCTGAGAATAGGTTATAAATATATGGATGATGTTATTTTATATTCTTGTTGGTTTCCATTCATTAGGAGAGACATAAAATTCAAATTTAGATTGAGGAAATTTTGTTAGGGCAACCAAAAATCCACAATTATTTGTGACCATTTAAACATTTTGATGTTATGAGAATGAATTTTCCGTATTGAAGTTTGGTATAGTCAGACAAGTTGTTTCTAATTTTTAATTTTTGCTTCTTTTGTTACTTTAAAAAATATATTTAATTAATTTTTTATTTAAATTTATTTTAATATACATAAAAACAAAAATATTCACATTAATGTGGTACCCTGTGACTTTTTGATATATGTAAACATTGTATGATTTTAAACTGTTTTAAATATATTCATCTCCTTATTTTATAGTGAAAACATTTAAAGTCCTCTGAGCTTTTTCAAAGAAACCATACATTATCATTACCTATAATCACTGCACTGTGCAGCAGCATGCTAAGACTTCCTACTCCTATCAAAATGTAATTTGGTACCCACTGATCAACCCTCCCTGCAGGTCTCCCCAGCCTCTGGGACCACCATTTCTGTAATATCAACTCTTTTAGGTTTCACCTACTAATGTGATCATGCAGTTTTTGTCTTTCTATGATGGCTTATTTCATTTAACATAATGGTGTTCAATTCCATCCATGCTTTCCTGAATGACAGGATTTCATCCTTTTAAATGACTGAGTTGTATTCTTTTGTGTATTGGAGCACATTGTTTTTTTCTATTCATTAGTTGATGAACACTTAGGTTTCCGTTTCTTGACCGGTGGAAATAGCATATTTTTGCTGAAAATGTTGAGTATATTTTAAGAAAACTTTTTAAGTTGATTTGGCAAATTATTAACTACAAATATTTTATAGTACTTTGTGTTAGATTTGGAAGAATAGCTTACCTTTTTCAGTTCCTGATAGATTGATTTCTTAGTAATACATATTATTGTTAGTTTTAATCAACATTAACTGGAAGTGTTTCATTCGCTTGCATATCAATTCATCACACTGCATGCATCATCCTGAAACCTGATGTATTCATGTCCATGGACCAGCTGTTTAAAGCATTACCTAGGAAATTATTAAAGATGTGGAATTTGTAGCCTAATTCAGACCTACTAAGTCAGAATCTACCTTTTAAAATGTTTCTAGATGAAATTTATGCACATTAAATGGGACAAGCATTGATTTAAAATAACAAAAAAGTTATTTTTATTATCATAACATATTCTCTTAAAGCAGAACTTATTTTACAATTCAAAAGACACAATGATTTAGAATATTGACATGAATTTTAATTTTCCATAAAAAATGGGCTAATAAGAATATTCATAGTTAAATACCTTAGTTCTGGTATTTTCTATGACAGAAATTATCAGGATTGTCAAGTGATCCAACCATTCTTATTTGTTATTTCCGAGTGTGTTTAAGGGACAAATACAACCCCCCCCCCCCGCATACATACACATTTACTTCTTGAATATTTTTCTGAATAATAGAACTGTTCAATAAAAGTTGGTATTGATGCTTTTTATCTGTGTTAAATACAGTGCTACATACACCTATTGAATACTAATAATTATGAAGAAATTGAGAGGTTTTAATTTGACTTAATTTTAACTATTTAAATTTGAATTTACAAGTAGTTATGGAAAACTTGGAATGTAGCTAGTACATATGAGAAACTGAATTTTCTATTTTTTTTTTTTTTTTTGATGCCAATGATTGAACCCAGGGGCATTCAACCACTGAGCCACATTCCCAGCCCCTCACACCCCAGACACACTTCTCTCTCTATTTTTTTTTTTTTTTAAAAACAGGGTATTGCTTAATTACTTAGGGCCTTGCTAAGGCTTTGAACTTGTGATCCTCCTGCCTTCACCTCCGAAGTCACTGGGATTATAAACCTGTGCCACCATGCCCAGCAAAACTGAATTTTTTACTTGATTTAATTTTAATTACTTATATTAAAATTTACACGTGACTAGTGGGTATTGTATTGAACAACAAAACTCTATAACAAGGAGTAGTGAACTATGGTCTGCTTTTCTATGGTCCATGAGCTAAGAATAATTTTTCCATCTTTAAAAAATTATAAACACAAACACATACAAACACTTGTGCACACAAACACACAAACAAACATATGTGATGCAACACAAGCTGTAGGTAGGCCTGTAAAGACTAAAATTTTTGTTACTTGACTCTTTATGGAAAAGTTTGCAGACTCCTGCCCTAAAATGTTAATACAACATGCACAATTAGTAAATAAATTTAAAGCTAGATATTTTGGAAAATATACCATATTATAGCATTCTAGAATTTATATGTTTAGTATAATATTTTAATATCATTAAGAAATATATAAAGCAAATAATTGCATGATAGTTTTGAGGTTTTAGTGATATAAAGGCATCAGTTTAACTTTCTTATAGATATTTATACTGCTCTTATATTAATGATTGACAATCATCAATATCATCTAAATTTTAATGAAACCAATGAAAGTTATGTAGATTTTCAAACTAACAAAATCAGTGATGTTCCAAGAAATTTTTTCTCTCTCATTAATATTTGTGCTTAAAGTCTGAACAGCAAAATTATAAACTTAGAATTTCTTAAATTTTCTTTTGAGTACCTTCTACTGAAAGCAATTATGTTTTTTGTTCACATTTGTGGCAGGCATGATATCTTCCAAGTTCTGAAATTATACCTTTTCCCTATTTTCTGGATTTTAAGGATTTATAACAATTGTATCTTGTTTCATCTCCTGACAATTGCTCTAAAAAGTTTTCACAGAAAAATATTGAAAAGTTTGAAACATGAATTTCATATTAATTATAGTTATTTATACCAAAAAGATCATGAGTTGCATCTGAAATAAATTGAACTACATTTATCATTTCTTTCCTTCCAAATGACTGATTTCTTCATTTCTGTAATAAATCTATTGAGTTTTGTATATAATTTTTAAAATCATGTGTAATATTACTTGATGCCAATGTTTTTACTCTGAATAAGTATTCTTTCACAATATTATCAAGTTTTACTCTAGTCTCTGCCAAATGCAGGAAATTTCCATTATCACTCTCATAAACTTTCTTGGATCATCTTCTTAACATGTTTGTCTTGCCAGAACCAAAATTATGTATATTGTATATTCAGCAACAACATGCCATCTCTTCATTAGTCTGTTCTTGAACAAGTACAGTTATTGATTTTTCCAAATTAGATTTCAATTTTAAATATCTAACACTGTGATTTGGTGTCCAGTTCACTTTATTCATGTTTAGTTACTGCTCAAAATCAATTACTGCCCATTCTCAAGTATTGCTTGATTTATTTGAACCCTGAAGAAATTTATACTGAATTCAAGATCATGTGCATAAAGTTGCTATAATGTATTTTTTTATTTGAAAAATATCAGAAGATAATAAATATTTTAAAACTCCCATCCTTTCTGTCTTTTGTAAGGTCAGACTTTCCTTTGTCAGATGAATAATTTTTAGAAAGAATAGCTCATTGCTGAATATTGAAAACTATGTCCACATTCTAGGATGATAAAGGAATATATTTTATTTAAAGGGTTTTTTTGTTATTTTTTCCCCCTCTGTTAAATTTTCTTAAAAATCAGTAGTTGTGGACTTAGAAATGGGAAATAATTTCCTATCCTCCTCCATCAGTAGTAATTTGCTGAAAAATCATAGCTCTGAAGTCTCTTCTGCCTTTATTTTTGGAGGTACTTTCAGCATTCTTCAATTTTTTTAATGTTTCAAATAGTTTTGTGTGTGTGTGTATAAAATTTCCTATTTTTTCCTTATTTCAATAATATTTGTTATGATAAAAGAAGTTTTTCCCTATATTTTTATTTGTGTGTTATAGTTGTACATATTGATGGATTTATTGCTACACATTTGTACATGCACATGATATAACAGCATTTATCCCCTTGCTCCCTACTACCCATCCTTTGGTCTCTTTTCTCTAGTGATCTTAAAGGATCACTTTTATTTTATTTTTGTAATGACCAAATTTCCACACTAAAATGACTAAAAGAATGAGTGAATCGTTTTATATAATACATATATATATATATATATATATGTGTGTGTGTGTGTGTGTGTGTGTGTGTATCATATGCATATAATCATTATTATGTGTATACACACACATATATATAATTTAATCCCCTGTTAATATTTGCTTCTTGATTATTAATGCATGACTCATAATATTACTTATATCATGATCTGCCTCATACTGGAAGTATCTTTTACTTAAATAGGGAACTCAGCAATACCTTTGTATTATATTAAACAAATAGATGCTAAGAATTATAATAAAAATATACTAACTATAACCAGGGCATTAACACCAATGAGTTATTCTATTTTGTGAATATGTACACATCTCTATGTATTTATGCATACTACAGTAGTTGAATTAGTTAGGTAGGTTGATTAACGGAGTTATTGATAGGTATGTGTTTTAGTCAGCTTTTTTCTACTGGGACCAGAAGACTGGACAAGAATTATTAAAGAAGGGAAAGTTCATTTTGGGGCTCATGGTATCAGAGGTTTTAGACCAAAGATGGAGGGCTCCATCCCTTGGGGTGTGATGTGAGGGAACATCTTGGCAGAAGAATATGGCAGAGGAAAGCAGCTGGGGACATGGCACCAGAGAGCATAGAGAGAGCTCAGTTCAGTAAGAACAAAATGTAAATCCCCAAATCATGTGTCTAGGGACTTACCTCTTCCAGCCACCCTCCACCTGCCCACAGTTACAACCAAGTTAACACCTATGAGGGGATTAAAGCACCGATCAAGTTAAGATTTTCGTAACCCAATCATTTCACCTCTAAACCTTCTCACATTGTCTCACACATGAGCTTTTGGAGGATACCAAATATCTAAACCATAGCAGTAGGTAACAGATTTATTGATAGCTTGATAAATCAGTTTAAAGCTCATAGTTACTTGTTCAGAAGCACAGGTTATCATATATGTTGTGAAATCAACACTGTTTTTTGGTTAATAAATCTTTAGTTTGCCAAAATTATTCCTCAATTGTAAGCCCAAGTGGAATGATGTGTATTGACTCCACTATAATCAAACACTGTCCCATATGTTGAAAGTTTATCATAATAAACATACAAGTCTTCTGTTTTTTGATGAAGTAGTTACAATAAAATATAAAATTAAAAAGTTGTTTAAAATGAGTGAGGCACTATTAGATGTGCTGAGCATAATCCAAATAATCCAAACTGTTGAACATTTCTAGTGAAGCAATTTCACTTTTTACTTACATCCTTCCAATTTCCAAAACAATCTGTAATGAGTCACAAGAGACCGGGTTCAAAGCTAAATCTCACGTCTCATCATTATTTACCATCTGTTGTTTGAATCGTGATATCCCCCTACTCCTACATGAATAATTTATTTCTAGGATACATGTATCTATATAAATTTCTACTAACTTCATTCTCCCTCAGGATTCTCCTTGTTCATATGATGAGGTTTTTGGCATACACTGTAAAAAAAAAAAAGCCCTCAAATGTAGGAGCCACCAGTAGTGACCAGAGTTAAGTCTTGAGCATCCTCCTTTCTGTAGAGTTCTTTATTCAAACATCCTCTGTTCCTCTTTCCTCTCTCCCTTCCTCCCTCTCCTTTTGTCTCCTCCTCAGTAGTTCTTTTCCTGTCTTTATTGTCTTTCATGCCATATTACAAAAAAGGAAATAACTGTTAGACAGGTACCTATAAAGGGAGAAAGCATCAGATTTATTAAGTTTTCCAAAAGCTCTATGGAGAACCCAAATGAGGAAGCACTAGAACGGATAATCTTAATCTCTCTGTTCAAAGACAATATAAGGTTTGCATATTTCAACATTTCTTTGTTTTTGTTATGCCATTAGATCCATTGACATTTCACAATAGTTACATTTGATACTCAAATTTTAAGACCTAAATTCCATTTACATTATGTAATTTATAAAACTGGGTCTTTTGAAACAGAACCTTTTTAAGTTATTCAATTGAATGTAAGTGAAACTAATCGTAACCATAATTTGAACTGAACAATGGTAATTGGACTGTTCTGAGAAAAAGAAGGACATCATCCTGTAATTTGTAAATGAATCCATTTGAAATTGCTTAATACGTATGGCATTGCCTACTTATTTTAGATACTAAAAAATGCACAATTATAAAAATGTATTTAGCCAAAGTAGAAATAACAATAATGACTTATTTTTAAAATTTATCACATCGATAGGCCTAAAGACAAGAACCACATGATTATTTCAATAGATGCAGAAAAGGCATATAACAAAATTCAGCATCCATTCATGTTCAAAACATTGGAAAAACTAGAAATAGCAGGAAATATCTCAATATCATTAAAGCTCTATGCTAAACCAAAGGCCAAAGTCATTCTAAATGGAGAAAAATTGGAACATTCCCTCTAAAAACTGGAACAAGACAGGGATGCCCTCTTTCACCAACTCCTATACGACATAGATCTTGAAACCCTAGCCAGAGCAATTAGACGAAAGAAATTAAAAAGATACGAATAGCAAAAGAAGAGCTCAAAATTATACCTATTTGCTGACAACATGATTCTATATTTAGAAGACCCACAAAACTCCACTAGAAAGTATCTTGAACTCATAAATGGATTCAGCAAAGTAGCAAGATATAAAATTAATGCCCATAAATCAATTGCTTTCCTATACACCAGTGACAAATCAGCTGAAAAAGAAGTCAGGAGAACTATCCCATTCACAATAGCCTTAAAAATAAAAACAGAAACAAACAAACAAACAAAAACCCCTTGGGAATCAGTCTAATAAAAGAGGTGAAAGACCTATACAATGAAAACTACAGAACATTAAATAAATTGAAGAAGACCTTAGAAGATGGAAAGATCTCCCATGTTTTGGATAGGCAGATTAATATTATCAAATGTGATGAAGGCGTTCCTGCACCCGTTGTCTAACAGGGTCAGAGCATGGGGGATGCTGTGGCAGGACCACACCATCTATAAACCAGAACCATGGGGAATATTAAGTGTTTGGTTTGTGATACTCATGATATGGATAATAGGGCATATGTTCATCAATAATAAAAGTACATGTTGCCTGAGATTGCAGGAAAATTCCCAGAATGGAACTAAGGATACAATTAAGACATGCAACAAGGTGTGTTTCGATATCTCTCAGGATACAAACAACAGTGTTATTCCGCAAGAAATTAATGGAACAAAGATTGCAAATCAAGGTTCCTGAGAAAAGCACAACGCAGTGGATTAAGGACCTAAGCATTAGACCACAGACCCTGCTCCTACTAGAAGAGAAAGTAAAATCAAATCTCCATCATGTCAGTTTAGGAACCGAAATTCTTCAACGAGACTCCTAAAGTGCAAGAAGTAAAATCAAGAACAAATAAACGAGATGGCATCAAACTAAAATGTTCACAGAAAAGGAAACAAGAATGTGAACAAGAGCCTACAGAATGGGAAAATATCTTTACCTCAATGTACACCTCAGATAGAGCAGTGATCTCCTGGATTATATAAAGAACTCAAAAAAATTAACACCAAAAGAATCCCACAAATAACCCAATCAATAAATAGGCAAGGGAACTGAACAGATAATTCACAGAATGAGAAATATGGATGGTCAACAAATATATAAAAAAATGTTCAACATCACTAGCAATTAGAGAAATGCAAATTAAAACTACACTGAGATTCCATCTTACTTCAATCGGAATGGCAATTATCAAAACACAAGAACAATAAATGTGGGTGAGATTGTGGAAGAAAGGTTCACTGTTACATTTCTTGTGGGACTAAAAATTGGTGCAACCATTCTAGAAAGCAGTATGGAGATTCCTTAAAAAACTTGGAACAGAACTACTATTTATGCCACTTATGCCACTCCTTAGCTTATACCCAAAAGTCTTAAAATCAGAACACTACAGTGACAAACCCACCTAAGTACCCTTGAGCGGATGAATGGATAAAGAAAATTTTTGGCATATGTACACAATGGAATATCACTCAGCCATAAAGAATAATGAAATTATAGCATTTTCCCATAAGTGGATGGAACTGGAGACTATCATGCTAAGTGAAATAAGCAAATCTCCCAAAACACGAAGACTGGCTATTCTAATATGTGGATGCTAACCCATAACAAGGGAGGGTAGGGAGGGGAAGTATAGAAGTTTATTGAATTAGACAAAGAGGAATGAACAGAAGAGGGTATAAGAATAGGAAAGACAGCAGAAAGAATTGGACATAAATTTCCTATGATCATATACTAATCACGACCAGTGTAACACCACGTCTTAAACAACCATAATAATGGTATCCTAATTGGAATGGTTTGTATTCCATGTATGTGTAATCTGTCAAAATACACACTATGTCATGTGTGTATAAAAATAAAAAGTTTTTCAAAAAATTGCATTGATAGTCATTTTTAAGTTAATGGACATTCCCATATTTCTATGCAATACATTCTTTTCTTCTGGAGATTTTTTTTTTTTTTTGCTGTATCTCTAACAAATTTATCTTCATGTTAATTTGTGGTGCACAGTTTGAGTTTCATTCCTCTATCCCATATGGTTACAATGTGTTCCCAGTGTCAACAGTTTGACTTTTATAAATTGACTAGTTCTATGCCAAGCTGGTTTTAAAATAACTATTATACAACCTTTGCCTTAGCTCCATACATATTGACTCTATAAACAGACACAACTCTCATTTCAGTGTCATATTTTTATGCAACTACCCATACTGTTTTACATAATATTTGAAAAAAAGGATAAATAGCATACTATATTAGTTTAGTTTGTTGAAGTACAATTTTGTGGTCTACATACAAGAAAGAATTTGGAAATAGTGATATTAGTTCATTGTACAAGCATTGACCTTCTTAGTACTTTTAATTAACCACGCAATTCCATATTGTAGCCATATGTGTCTTCCACTGTTGTGAACACTAAAAGAAATAAGAGGTAAAATAGTTGTTGTTATTTCATTTACTACATAGGAATGTTAGAAGTCATGAAGTACATGGCTTATGAATATTTCCTCGTGATATACTACTTAGAATATATAAAGATCCAAATGAAGCTGTTGGTTAGCTGTTGGTTATTTTCATTCTCAATGTTTAATAATACACCATCAAATTCCTTATGAAACAACTGCATGAAATGGAGGACAGGTATTCTAGTCTGATGATTGATTGATTGTAGTCCTGGGAATTAACCCAGGGCCTAGCTTTTGCTTGGAAAGTGTGCTACTATATCCTGCCTCAGCCTCCTGAGTAGCTGGGATGGCAGGTGAGTGCTAGCACACTGGGCTTTATCTGTTTTTTGCTTGACCTCTGTCTTTGGGCCTGTTCCTGAGTGTCTTGTAGTCCAGCAGCTCACAGATGTTATAAGCAATCCTTCCTCTCTTGTACAAGAAGAGAGAATTTTGGAAGTCTTTACTAGAAAATAAAACTTGATATCCATAATATACAGAAATGTGCAGATGTTTTAGAATCAAATAGAAATTAACATAAATTCTTTCACATGACTGAAAATTGGCAGAAATGAAATTAGGAACACTTCCTATTATATTTAAAAAAATTATTTACATAGGCCCACAATTTATACAATATTTATGTGGTTTTTAAATTATACAAACAATAGTTTCTTTTCATTTTTTTTTGAGCTTAATTTTTTAACTTTATTTATTTTAATTTTCTTTTTCAGTGAATATACCCAAGAAACATTCTGAGAGGATATACTCAGTTGACCTGCTGTGATTAAACAGATACTGCTGTATTTTGTAAGTTCATCTCTTTTTACCTTAGTGAAAACTTTCTGCTGCATAGAACTGCTTTTTTTTTTTTTTCATTTGGCATTAGAATTGAATTTGGTTTTAATGGGAGACTTAATTGATTTTATTTTTTCCAAGCTTTGTTTTACCTCAATTTTATTCAACTTCAGTAAATAGTAAAAAGGCTTTTCTTTGTTAGATTAAGTGTTTCCTTGTACCTATTAGCCAATATTTTAATGACTTGTGATAAGAAACTTATCATTTGTTGAGCTGGTTTAAAGAAAGGATGCTTCAGTCATGCTAATCTTGCCTCTGCAAATATATTATTATGTTCTCAGTTTAATTGAACAAATACCTTAATTTTATCTGTTGTAACTCCCCTGTGTGGCCTCAGGAAGCCTAAGTACTGACCATCTTCAGCAAACAGAGTGATGTTCTTTTTACCAATAGTTAGATTTTCCATTTAAGTATTACAATATCACAATGAGATATGCACTGCCCCATTCTGTATTAGTATATTTCACATTCTTAGGAAATAAAGAGATGCTATTATATGAAGAGTCATTCATGACACTAAATTGGGTGTTCTCTGAAACTACACATTTACTACCCTTCCCATTATCTCAAAAGTCAAAGAGTTGGCTCCTTTACAGTCTCTGGAACACAATATAAAGAAAACAGATTTCCCCCTTTTACAAACTTCCTTTGAACATGGAAATAAAATAGTCCCTTTGTCCCCAATTAGTTTTCTATGACAGCTCTAGTCGATTGAGAGAATATAATATTTATCATTTGTTTTGACAATTGCAACAATTTTTTGTGGTGGGGGGAGGTTCATTCATGCAGACTATTTTCACTATACAAGAGAGAAATTATGTTTTTTCACCTCATAATAAGCAGACAGGGAATCAAGTAGGTGAAATGATAGATCTAAAGTTCTTATTAATTTAGTGGCATAATGGTCATTCCAAGTGCTCTTCATTGGGGCATTTTCTTTTTATTACTTTTTAAATTCTATGTTTCTCCACTGGAGAATTTTTATATCCCAATATTTTTGAATAAAAAATCATGCTGACTGTGGTTACATAAAGAGCACACTTAAGGGTCAGAATTTTGCAGTTCATAAATCAGTTCAAAAAGAGTTTGAAATCATATTTTTAAAAAGGAGATAAATTATATAAAGTCAAAGATCTACCAAAAAAAAGTCATCTTGAATTTACACTATAAATCAATAATTTGATTTTCTTCAAACTCTGTCCATTCAAATTATTTTTTTCCTCCAAGGAAATCATTTGATTTTTTTTCTCTTAGAAAACTGCATTTAATTTTTTAAAAATGCTGATTCTTTGTAATTTATTAAATAAAAATTTATTTATGTGTATATGTATCTATCTTAAATTCTAAGAAGTAGTTTTTCATATTGTGAAATAGCAGAAATATTAAAATGACTTTTTAAAATTTTATAGCAATAGAAGACATTTGTTGAATGTTTACAGTGTATCAAGAAATACACATAAAAAGTGCAAATAAATTTGGTATTGGATTTTGCCTGTGTACTTTTAATCAGGGGCAAATATACATTTTCTATTAGAATTTCACAATTTTTTAATTTTACAAACAAAAAAAATCATTACCACATTCACTTTTGATAGGTCTGAAAAACCATGCTGGAACCATGAAGGTGTTATTGAACTTAGATTTACTAAAATTCAAGAAAGAGTTTTAAGAGCAAGCAAGAAATGTGTTCTTGGCTTTGATCACGCTTATCTTTTTTTTTAAAATTTATATATGATTGCGGAATGCATTACAATTCTTATTACACATATAGAGCACAATTTTCATATTTCTGATTGTATACAAATTATATTCACACCAATTCATGTCTTCATACATGTACTTTGGATAATGATGTCCATCACATTCCACTATCATTTCTAACCCCCTGTCCCCTCCCTTCCCCTCCCACTCCTCTGCCCTATCTAGAGTTTGTCTATTCCTCCCATGCTCCCCCTCCCTACCCCACCATGAATCATCCTCCTTATATCAGAGAAAACATTCAGCATTTGCATTTGGGGGGACTGGCTAACGTAACTTAGCATTATCTATTCTCTAACTCCAGCCATTTACCTGCAAATGCCATGATTTTATTCTCTTTTATTGCTGAATAATATAATATTCCATTGTGTATCTATGCTACATTTTTTAATCCAATCATCTATTGAAGGATATCTAGGTTGGTTCCACAGTTTAGCTATTGTGAATTGTACTGCTATAAACTTTGATGTGGCTGTGTCCCTGTAGTATGCTGTTTTTAAGTCCTTTGGGTATAGACCGAAGAGAGGGATAACTATCACACTCATCTTGATCACTCTGAGCACTGTGGTCTCCTCAGCTAAGGTAGAACCTGGAAAGAGTGAAAAGGTGCAAGGAGAAATGAAAATGATGACTAAAAATTCTTGGAAATCATGCCTCTGATAAAGATTTTAAGGAAATAGAGTAATCCATTTGAAAAATAAATCATAGTGAGAACTAAATATCATTCTTCATTTATATGATGAAATTTTATAGAAAGGGGGAACAATTCTTTATTTTGTAATTTAAAAACACAAAATATATTTAACCTGTTAGTTTAATATACAAACATTTATATATAATGCACACATATTTACCTACTATATATGAAATAGATTTATTTAGTATATCATAATATAGAGTACATATTATAATATTGAAAACAAAAACCTCTCAGTGTCAATTTCCAAGCTGTTAGAATTTTTAAAGCAGTAGTATAATTGAAGGTAGAACTTTGTAAATCCCATCTTTAAAAAAAAAACAAAAAAACTTTAAAGCAAAACAGATCCTATCTTGAAGGGACTATGCAGGGGATAAAGTGCTCATTAATTCAACATGAAATCTTCCAGACCTGCAAGTACATGATCATAAATTAGCCACTGTTTTACATTCTGTAAACAGTCCATTAGCTTCATCACTGCAGCAACACTGGCTTTGTGTTTTTGAAATCCTACAAAGGAGGAAGTAACTGGTTCAGCAAAACCTTGCCTTGCTCTGCTGTCCCAGCTGAATAACCATCCAGTCCCTCCTGGAGAATTAGGACAGTTTTTCTCTGAAGGCTTAACTATGATCAAAGTAGACCCTTTGCTGTTGGAATAGGAGCAGCTCTGGGAGGTACGTTAACTTCATTTGGTTAGAATTCATCTAAGCAAATGTTTTAATGAACACACTTTCAAGACAATCACAGCTACCTTCCTCTGCCCACTGCACAGCCAGTCTCCGAAGAGATGAATAGATCTCACAAAGTAATACCTTACTGCAGAAACAGTTTCCCTGGTGTTTTAGACAATGAATGGTTCTAGCTTAGATATATTTGTATCTTCTGGCTCATAGTTCTATTTTATATAGACTTTCTCTTCTAGAAACAGTAGAAATTAAGTCAATAGTATATTTTCCAAGTTATATATTCTTTAATTTACTGGTTCTTTTTAGTTATATATGACAGTAAAATCCATTTTGATATAATTATACAAGCATGGAATATATTGTTTTCTAGTTAGAGTCCCGTTCTTATGGATGATGTACATTGTGGTGGGATTCACTGTGATGTTTTCATATATGTACATAGGGAAATTATGTCAGATTCATCCCACTGTCTTTTTTCTTTTCCTATCTCCGCTTCCTTCCCTCCATTTCCCATTGTTTAATTACTGAAATTATTATCCAAGCTATTTTTTAATTTAATAAATTTAATCAAATGAGTTTTATGCTAAAAACTCTGGGGGAATGAAGGAAAAGTGCAGTATATGACTAGTATTCTAAATCTCTATCATCTCATTTTGGAGAAAAAATGTCTCTATAAAAACTACATGCAGGATTAAAATTAGGGAAAAAAAATGCAGACTTTAACTCCCTGACCATTCACAATACCTTAACTCTGTTCTGTGCATGTGTATGTGTATATTCAAACACGTAGGGGAAAAAAATCAATGAATCAATTTAATGCTGCAGGTGTACAAAAATCAAGTGTACTTGTATTTGAGATATGAAATGTAGATAAGACCTAGATGAATACCTAAGGACTGTTATAGCTGAGATAAAGTAAGAACAACAGACCTACTTTAAAAAAAATTATAATAATTAGCACCTATTAATTGTTTAACATAAAAGATTTCATATTGAAATTCCCATACTTGCATACAACAAAGAACAACTGGCTTAGAAATGTACTTAGTATCTACACACCATCTCTAAAGGCATTGGAGAAAAAATTTTACCAAGTGAATAGTGAGAAGCAAAGTCAAGTAGATAAAGTTGGTTTAAACCATGAAAAATCTTAATTCCATGGTGGGCAGCCTGTGCTTGATTTGGTTGGGGGACAATTACAAGAGACATTTCAGTGGAATGCTATCTGTCCATTTCTGAATAATTTGTACAGGTCAAAAAAAAACAAGCACCATGTCAAATTTCTGACTCTGAATAACTGAAAATATGTATGATGACAGAAATATGAACATTAAGGATAGATGGGGTGGAGGAGTCTATATGTATGAATGACAGACGGGATAGGATTTTCCAATTTTTGAAACTTCTTGAATTTATTTTTTGTTTTCTCACCTTGACATATTTTTATCTCAAACTGATATTTTATATTATTGGCATTTTTGATAGTAAAACTGGTTAATTTGTATTTATTTTTTACTTCAGAGATATACCTTTAGCTTATCTAAAAGTGAACATATAAGTAAGTAAACTTAGTAGTTCTTGGATTGTTGAAAGAAATGCTAACTCATTTTAGAACAGTCTTTACCTACATAAAGGGCAGTGTGGGCTTTCAGGAGTAATTGCTTGTTCATTAAAGTCACCAAGCGCTCTGTTTTATAACTGTGGACATTTTATAGTAAGAAAATAAATCTGATTCTTTACTTCATTTCATTTGCATATATTCTTTTTCCTTTCTCAAAAGACAGAGAGACACTTGGTTAAAAATAACTATGAAATGGTAGCCTAGGCTCTTTAGTTGTTGATTCAGTTGTTGTTCATTCATTAATGCCATCTATTTACAATGCAGCCAAATGCAACGTAGACATCTCTGTGCAAGATCAAGTTTGCTCTGAGATTATAAACATTTATTAGCTAGTAATAGAAAGAAGCACAGACAGAATAGGTATCTACAAAAGAAAACTGATGTAAAAGAATTAAATTAATGTAATCCTACTCTAAATGTTATTGAAGGATAATTTAGAATAAAAATACTTATTGGTAATGAAAATAAACCTCAGTGAGATTTGTGCAGGTGGACCCTTTTGGAGCTCTAGCAAGTGGTTATAATAATTATAATTAAGAACAATGATTTCATCAATAGAAACTAACAATCTATTTTTTGATCTATTTTATCAGTATGTCTTTACCATAAGGCACTATATGTATTTAATTTTGTTAAATATTATCTAACTTAAAAGCAGTTTAAAAACTATAACTTAATTTAAAATATAATTTAAAAACTTTAAAGACCCCAAAAATGCATACAATGAACAAAATCATTGACATATGTTGAATGGCACAAGCAGAGTACCGTGATTGGACAGAGGATTTCTTGGATCAAATAAAACAAAGAAATGTATTCAGGAAAGCAATGGCATTTCAGTATATCACTTTGTATTTGTTAGATTCACCTTGTCTAAGAGACAGGTTCACAATACATCAGCATTTTTCTCCTTGCTATGAGGATGCTGTTTTATTTGAACAAAGGGCTACATTCTCACAGCAACTTTGTAAAATACGATCTTGTGCATACTATTGTCTCTTCTATCAGTCTTTGGTAGACACCTTGTACCAAATTTAAATGCAATTACTGAAGGAAACAAAAGTGATTATGACAGCTTTCTGATTATCTGGAAACACAGGGAAAAAGCCTAAAGAGTCTTGAGGAGTAAGCTGGCATCTTACTCCTTAGACAATTGTCTTGCACATCAACTGTCATAGTGGGCTTAAGATAGGAGTTCTATGGAAAAGAATTCAAATAAATTTTAGTGAGTATTTGAAAGGCAGGAATTTTTCATTCCTGGCCAAAAAAAGCACCTCTATGCTGTGGATATCAACCATATTTTTTTTAAAAAAAGACATTTCATAGTGAAAGTTCAAGATTATGATTTATTCATTTAGGCAAGACATATTCTTATTTAGCATATGTTGCTGGCCATTTAGCTTTGTCACCATCAGTTGAGGTATGGGATGAAAATTTTGTCATGCTTAAAAGATTGATATAGGATCTTTATGTTTCTACATCTGTCTGAAGGAGTTTGACAGATCTTGAAGATATACTAGTTTCCAACACTAGTTTCCAACAACACAGCAGAAACATAAGTGGACTCATTTAGTGAATTTTGCTTGAGTGAAACTCCATGTGATGAATCTCTTAGATGAATGTGGTTTCCAAGGAGATAAATGGACAATGTGTGCATTTCCATCTATCTTCCTCCCTCCCTCCCTTCTTTCTTTTCTTCCTTCCTCTCTTTCTTGTAACCTATGTTCTACATTATGGAGTTATGGCAATATTATTATATGGAATAAAGCTCTTAACACCTCTAAGTGGAGAAAAATTGCTATGTCATGTAAGCCCAAACAAGTCACTATAAAAGTCAGAAGTCTACAAAAAAAAAATTCTCAGTTTCTCTTCACTAAGAGAATCATGTATAGAATAGAGATCAATGAATTGAGCATCAGTTACCAAAATGACAGCATTTAGACCATTATTTCTTTTCATGAGATGTAGCAAATGGCCCTTGCTGATTAGAAGAGATATTTCTTTCTTTCTTTTTTGTTTTATAATTACTATCAATTAAATCCTTGTGCTTCCATGATAGAAAAATATAACAAAATTGAAAAGCATTAGATTCATTTTCACAGCTTTAAAAAGTTCATGTATATTCTTGATATTATAATTTCAGAGAACAATGTGAGCAAAATTTCCTTTTCTTCTGAAGTATTTCTTTATTAAAAAAGATTTTTAAGTCTGATAATCTCTAATTTGTTTTTCCAGCATAATTAACAAGTGTAGCTTTCTGTTTCATTTGTCTTAGCATTCACTTTAATGAATTCACCTTTTGTCCTGCTCTGAACTTGATATTGAAAAAGGTTTTATGCACCATTGCTTCTTAATATGTCTCAGGTAATTAGCCCTGTTACAGTAGCTTCTGTAATACTTATCTGAGACAACTGGAGAGATTTTTCTAGGAAATAGAGCTTAGCTCAAACTGATTATGTCTCAGTGAGGTCAATATCAAGATGGAAGATGTTTTGACAAATAAGTCTATAAATTATAGAAAATTTATAAGGCATCTTTTAGACAGGTAGATAGAAATTATTCTTCCATATATTCTCAGATCTCCTTAATATAAAATGTTCTAACATTCCCACCTGCTCTTGTTAAATAAAGGAAAAAGAGTTCCTAACAACTTTATATGATAGCAAAATGATACATACAGGTAAATATACTGAAATATCCTGACTTTTTCACTGTTATTCTACCTTTGTCATCCTCTGGGTCTCGTGTGGATTGAGCACCCTGAATCTATTTATGCAGCTGAGAATATTGATTTCATTCTTTCTGTTCTGTTTTGTGGAGACTAATTTAAGGCATTGTTGATGATGGCAAATGTCAGTATATGACTGTGGTTTGGTGATTTTTCACACAAGCCCAACACTGATCATATTTCAAATACTAACTAAATCTGCAGAGCTAATCTTTGATGCTTTGCAGTAGAACATAAAGTTCTATGTTCTTTAGAGCTAAAAGGGAAACAATTGTGCTATTTAGTTGACCTTTTAATATGTTAGTTTGAGCAGTTTCTCAGTTTTAGTCAAAAGTAAAATAGTCATGTGTCTCAATGCCTTCCTACCCATGTTCCTGGTCAGGATCAGTGAGGAACATAGAGAGTGGGCTTTGGCCATTACATAAAGACAGCCAGAGATTTTCACATAACGTTGGCCTCCTGATTTGAACACATCTCTCTCTTGTAACTGAATGGATAATGTAAAGATCAGCATTCTTTCTTAAAATGGTTAGGAATACAGCCTCATTTATTGATGATGTGGTTCTATCTGTTGTGATACAAATAACAGATATTTGTTTAAATATCAATCCTACAATAGAACTGAACCATAAGACACCTTAAGACTGTGGCATGGTACGAACTCAACTGGAAGCAAAATTAAATCATGTACTTTGAAAGGAACCATGATACTTTTTAGAAATGAGCTTCAGAAATTCCTCCTCACCTTTTGAAGCAAACACTTTCTGGAAATCTTTTCTGTATTCCATTTCGAGGTCATCTTCCAAATTTATATCTGGCCTGGTGCCATTAGATTTGTGATAAGTTAAAGAAACATATGGGATTAAATTGTTTTATTGTGAATTACTCTACATACATTCTGAGTCAGAAAATGTCATCTAGTAATTACTTTTGAAATTAGAATAATCATCAGGTAATTTAATGACTTTAACATTACCTTATGATAATCTGAAACTTTGTTTATCATAGAGTTTCGTCATATTACTTTTATGTTGAATCATTAATCAATTAGAACAGCTAAAAAGTTAGAGAATATTTATCTGTTATAATAGTTTCTCATTTAAAAAAGTTTCTCATACGAATTTACATGACTGAGGGCTCTGGTTGAGTGATGTCAATAAGGATGTTGTCTTTGCCTATGGAGATAAGGTTTGAAACCTACAGGATGGGCAATTGGGAAGAGAAGATAGTCATCAACTCAGAAGGAGCAAGCTGTAACCCCCACACATGAGCTGAACAATGAAAATAGGTTGGAAGTCAAGCCAGTTTTCATTCATACTGCTGTCAACACTGATGGTAGAGATATCCTCCTGTTGAAGCTAGTGCCCCTCATCACAGAGCTGTACACATATCTAGTCCAGAGAAGCTAAAGGAGACCATGGGAAAAGGTGGAATAGTTATAGGCCATCCTTCAACATCTTATCAGTGAAGTGTAATAGTAGGAGCAAATGTGACTCCATTTTGCTTTATGACTTCATCCTGTAAAACAACCATGCCAAGTACAAGAGTAATGACTGGAGCAAGATGTTTTTTTTCCTTTTGCTATACAAACCTTTAAGAACACGGAACTACCTAATGGGACATTGTTTCTGTAACTAGGGTAACGGGGCTCTGTTTCTGTAACTGGGGTGACTGGGCTAACTGTGATTGGTTAGGCTTCCCTCCACTTGACTGCACTGTCCCGCTTCTGTAACCTGGCTTGCTTGCATTGGCTAGACCATCCCTTTTGCGGTTTTCAGGCTTATAAGGAGTGCCCTTGCAATTGTTCGGGGCTGATCAGGGGAACAGCTTTATGTTCTGGTCAGCCGCCACTGGTGTGCTTCAATAAAGGCTTGATTCTATTATACGTGAGTGGTCTGGAAGTCAGTTTATGAAACCCTGGGACGAAGCTTTAACTATAACAGAAGTGGTCAGGAAAAACAAACAAACAAACAAACAAAATAAAAAACCCCAAAACATGATGTGCATGTTCTGGGAAACTTAGTTTACCCTATCCCTGTTGACACATTACAGAGTCTCCATAATTTCGTGGATCCATTTGAAATCTGGTGAAATTTGTGCATCCCCTTAGAGAATGATATTTTTTAATCACATACAGAAGATTACACAGAAAATCAATTATATTGAAATGCAGTTTTAAAAGCACAAGAAATTTGTGATAAATTGATAGACTCTGAGTTTAAATTTCTTTTTAACTGATACATTAAAACATAAAGGTTGTACCTATTAATGTAATACCATGTTACTTTTTGATACATGTATACATTGTACAATGTTTAAATTATTTTAAATACATGTATTCCCTCAAACATTATTTCTTTCTGGCAAAAACATTCAAAATCTTTCAAGTGTTTTGAAATATACAGTGCATTTTCAGTAATTGTAGCCACTCTACTGTACAATAACACCCCAGAGTTGCTTACTTTTGTCAAACCATACCGTAGTACCCACTCATCAATTTCTCCCCATTCCTTCCCTTGCATACCCAGCTTCTGGAAACTACCATTTGCTCACAAATTCTTTGAAATCAACATTTTCAGATACCACATGAGTGAAATAATGCAGGATTTGTCTTTCTGTACCGGGTTTGTTTCACTTAACATAATGATCTGCAGTTCTGATCATGTTGTCGTCAGTGACAGGACTGCATCCATCTTATGGCACAATGGCCTTCCAGTGTGCATGTGCACCTTATTTTCTTTATCCACTCATCAGCTAATAGACCCTGAGATTGTTTCTGTTCCTTGGCTATTGGAAGTAGTATTGTAATAGAGTGCAGATGTCTTTGCAACATACTAGTTTCATTTCCCTTGGATAAGTACTCACAAGTGGAATTGCTAGATCCTAGGCTTTTAATAATACATTAACAAGAAACACATGTTTAATAACAAACGTAGATTTGAAAGTGTGATAAGTGTGAACTTATAGTTTATGTATTTATAATAACCAAAATGATATAGTAAAGTGTACATCTCTAGTAGCCAAAAAATATGATATGGACATAAATTTTATGATGAAAAATTAGCAGATATTGCTAATGCTATTGTGGCTTATTGACTAAATTAAAATTTTAAGAATTCCAGAAATGAAACATTTCAGTTATGTTAGTGAAAATGAAAATAGTTTTCCCCACTTATATGCACAAATCACCTGAATTAAATTCATGGACCCTATGGGTAGGATACACAAATCTGTTATGGAAACTCTCCTTTGGAGTCCCAAACTCTTTTGTTGAAAAATTTGATCTGTACTTATTTTTTTTTAAGAAAATAAACTCAAAGAAATACTTTTGACACCTAAGAGCTCTGTGGAATTTGTAATACATGTTAAATGATGTCTGTAGTAGAATAAACCTCACATTATTTCTTTTACATGTCTACAGTTTTAAAGTCTTAATCATAATGAATAGCATTTTAGTACTTTTCTGTGAAAAGTAAAATTAACATTACCACAGGAATTGGCAATACTAAATTGTTCATAGGCTGCCTGGGGTTTTCCTTCTTGCATTGAAGGCTTCATTGATTTCTTCATAGTTTAGACATAGTGAAATAGCACCATTGTAGGCTTCTGAGAATGGTACTCTCTGAATGTTTTCAAATAAATTTCTTTCAATATATACTATACTTACAAGGAAAATGATTTTTGCATGCAATGAGATTCAGAATAATGCACACTTCATTAAAAGAAACTGCTATATTGGTACAAATTGAAATACTGTTAAATATTATCATAGAATACCAAATTTGTGTAACATTTACTTTTTAATTGTGTTTTCTCTAGCTCTGGCTCTTTCTTGCTTTGTGTTGAACATTGTTTATTCTTACGCATTTCTTAGAGAAGGATTCTAGAGAAACAATTTTTAAACAAAGAACATGTTTCAATTTTGCTGGATTTTTTTTATTCTTTATTTTTAGAATAATTTCAGAAATCAAGATGAAGGTTTGTAGTAGGATAATTAGCAATTAATGATTATTGGTTGTTACAATTATAGTATACCTTAATATCTAAAAGTTAATATAGTATATATTGTTTCATCAAATCACCTTGACACTCTAACGCTGAGAGGACAAACTTCATTTTCATTTCAAGGGTAAAGAACCCCTAATGGAGTCAGTGAAAGTGATTTGCCTAAGGTCATAGGTGTAAATGTATGTATGTTTGCACAGAAGATAACAAATACATTTGCCCTTTCAAAGTATTATAAAATTAAATTATGTTTAACTGATACATTAAGTTATCCATATTAATAAGGTACCACGTGATGTTTGATGCATGTCTATGTTACATAAAGTTTAAATCAGGTTAAACATATGAATTTTCTTAAACATTTATTATTGGTGGTGCAAATTTTCACAAACTCTTTCTTCTAGAGTTTTGAAATGT
This sequence comes from Callospermophilus lateralis, assembly GCF_048772815.1. NCBI lineage: Eukaryota > Metazoa > Chordata > Mammalia > Rodentia > Sciuridae > Callospermophilus > Callospermophilus lateralis. The sequence goes on along the minus strand of NC_135308.1, from coordinate 18,302,977 downwards.
ACAGTTCTTTATTATTATCTATAGTCACCCCACTACACTTGCACCCTAGAATATTTTGCTCCCATCCAACTGTGGCTTAGCACCCGTTGATCAACCTCTTCCCATCCTACTCATCCCCTGTTCTTCCTGGTCTCTGGGACTACCATTCTACTCCCAGTTTCCATGAGATCAACTCTTTTAAATTCTGCATATGAGTAAGATCATGCAATACTTGTATTTCTGGCTTACTTCACTTATCAAATTTTCCAGCTTTATTACTGTTTTTGTAAATGACATAGTTTTCTTCTTTTTAAAATCTGAATTCCATTCTGTATATGTACCACATTGCTTTATCCATTCATCAGTTAATGGACATTGAGGTTGTTTCCATTTCTTGCCTATTGTGACTAGTGCTGCAACGAACATGGGAGTGTAGATAGCTTTCTGACACATTGATTTAATTTCCTTTAATTACTCAGTAGTGAGATTGGTGGATTATATGGCAGTTTTATTTTCAATTTGTTTTGAGGAACTTATATATCAGTGATTATAACAGGTAACTTTGGAGATATTGACTATAATGGGATTGTTTTGGGTATGTTTATCAAAGAGATTTTGGTGATGTTATTGTTATAAAAAGATTATCTTTCATAATGCAAAGTCTGTTCTTATATTTCTAGTTAACTCATTGATACTGAGGAATGCATGTGACTACTATCAAAGGATTTTCAACAGCAAGATAATCAGAATGTTCATTTTTTAAAAAACTTAAGATATATTTTGTTGATAAGTTTCCAATAGCTTACTTATTTTAATCTAGTGGAACACAGCACTTAACCATCCTTCTGACCTCAGTTTGCCTGAAGTTTGAATATTAGCATTCATATTCTTAAGGTAACTGTACATTTTTATAATCTTTTTAAGGTTTTTATGTTAAGATCATATTAACTATTTTTCAATTTGGGGGGATACCTGTACATGTTCTCCTAGTCCCATATTCTTGCTGTCTTAGCCAAGACTTTAAGAAAGCAGAACTTATACAACCTTATGACCCCATGACCTTATATTAATGGTTGCTAAAACGTCATTATTGGCATCTACCACTTGAATCTAACTTTGTGCCTCCTGGCCTTTCTTAGAGCCCTGTGGCTCCACTTTGGGCCAAGTTGGCTGCTCCTTGGTCTGTGGTGTTATAGGATCCTGTGGTTTTCCTTCAGTTGGCCCTTATCTATATTGTTCTATAGCACCAGTCTTCCCTCATTAACCTGGTTCTATGGCAAGCTGGTGGCTCTAAAATCTAGGTACACATTTTCGGTAACAGAGAGAGGCTTAGAAGTGCAAATTATTTCCTGTCCTTTGCCTGACTGCCTGGTACAACCCTTTTCAACATGCTGGGCCATGCTTTTTCTCCCTAGAGGCATGTCCCTGCATAGCAGATATAAGAAAGGCCCAAATGGTTATTTGAAAGGAGCCTTTGAATTTTCAGTATTCCTCTCAAATATCAATTATGTCTGAAGGGAAAGCGAGGAACCAGAGACGGGTAAGTGACAAATGAAAGACCGAGACCGGGCAGAGATACATAAGATAGTTGATTTGTCAGAGCTGACAAATAAAGACCATCTCTCTATAGCGGAGAGAGAGACAAAATAGGCTTAAATTCTGGGGCTTTTATAGGGGAGGTCCAAATGTGGGAGGTTAAGGGTTGGGTTGGTATGAGGGAGTGGGGAGCCTTTCTCAGAAATGCCCTTGGGCTGGAAAGCAAAATTTTTTCCTTAAAACGGCTGTCACTTAAGATGGCCATTCAGATGCTAAGCGAGGACCTTATAATGTCCCTACCTTATTTGAACTGAAACCTACAGAGATGAAACCAGGACATATATCAATCAAAGAACAAAAACCACTCTAGTTAAATAGAGAAATGTTAAATTAGTATTTAAATGGTTACAATAGTGTTAGAAAAGGTGGGGAGAGTGCAAAAGAGGGCAAGGTAAAGTTATTGGAGCAAAAAAGAGAAAAGATGAAGCAACCTAGAATCAGTAACTGGGCATGCTGTGCTGGGAAAGCCTCTGTGTCTGGAGCCTGGACACCCAGAATTTACTATGGAATAAAGGGACTATGGGTCCTTTGCTGATGCTGTATTCTCCTTCAATGCTGAAACCTCTGCTCACAGTCCTGCTGAAGAGGCTACTAGAAACTTGAAGTGAACAAAGTCACTCTTCCATTTGTTTCTGCCTTCTAAATTTCAATATGTGCCTCCTATTGGAAGACTTCCATTGGAAGCTCATCCAAAGGAATTTGGGAAGGGTATTTTGTTGAGAGCAAAGCACACTTTATTAGTTCCTTGTGTTTCTAATGGGAGAATTCTATGATGATATACTCTGCCTATTAATCTGCTGCCCTTTGGGAATATTTCTTTTCAATAAATATAACAGTTCAATGTGAATTCCCAGGCAACAATTATTACATTTGTGTGAAGAAATATATATGTTCTGAGAAATTTTCAAAGGAAATATAATTTATTCAAAGGACTTAGGGAGGCCCAGAGTACCTAAAATTTTTTTATTCCTATAGATGAGATCAAGAAGGTAGAGAAAGAGGTCTCCTTCAGAATGCATCAGCCCTGCTGAGATGTTTGCCCAGATGAATTCCTTCAAATCTTTCAAGTCAACAAATATCCACTTAGTTTTTCTAGGTAATTCTAAGACTGAACTCTTTCACACTGATTATTGCTCCTTGAATCAAAATTGCATTGAATCTTCAGAATGCAGGTTTATTTTTTTATATATGACAGTGGAATGCATTAAAATTACAATTCTTATTACACATACAGGGCACAATTTTTCATATCTCTGGTTGTGTACATAGTATAATTACCCCAATTGATGTCTTCGTACATGTACTTTGGATAGTAATGATCATCACATTCCACCATCATTAATTACCCCATGCCCCTCCCTTCCCCTCCAACCCCTCTGCCCTATCTAGAGTTCCTCTATTCCTCCCATGCTCCCTCTCCCTATCCCACTATGAATCAGCCTCCTTATATCAAAGAAAACATTTGGCATTTGGTTTTTTTGGGATTACCTAACTTCAGTTAGCATTATCTTCTCTAACTCGATCCATTTGCCTGCAAATGCCATGATTTTTTATTCTCTTTTATTGCTGACTAAAATTCCATTGTGCTTATATGCCCAGAATGCAGGTTTTATATAGGTTCACATCCACTGGAATGAAATGAAGTATTAGTAGATTTAAATTCCTTTGAGTTCTTGTGCCATTATCAAAAGACAGTGGTTTTTCTTCTAAACAGAAAACACACATTATTTTGTTTGTACAATTTTAGGGTTTAGACCAGTGAAAACCCATGGTATTATCATCCTAATCAAAGAAACAGAAGCGTATAATATCTCTCAACTTTCCTTGTGTTCCTTTGTTTCATTTTGTGTTAAGTACACTTAGCAAAAGATCTAACCTCTTAAAAATTTTGAAGTGCATATTTTTAACAGAAATTATGTCTGTTAAGCTGAGGTTCATATTCCATGAATAGAGGTATAAAGAAAATAAATTTCCATTTCATTTTTAAAACCCTTTAATTTGTTGAGGATATATCCCAGAAGACTATTAACAACATTCAGCTCCATAAACATTATTGAATGTCATATTTTGTTATTTAGCTTATTCTTTCTTGAGAAAGGAAACAAAATACTTTGTAATGAAATGCTGCCCCCAACTTTTTTTTTGTAAAACAAGAATAGGATAAAACTGCCATGGAGAGTATATTTTATAGTAATTGCCATTTACATGGCTAAAGAGGATATGGTGCTCCTAACTAAATCTAGGAGTGAGGGTGTGAAGGATCATTCTAAATCAGATATATTTTAATCCAGCTTAAAATAATGTCTTTGAAATTCACTCTAAAAAGGGAATTACCTACATATTTACATGTCAAATATGTTTTTATTTTAGCATATTGCCATTCTTACCTGTAGTTAAAAATGAGTCCTATTGTATACTACATGCTTCTTTGTCCTAAAACCTTGTCTCTATAGTTTTATGATTATCACACTTTCATTTGTATTTACAGATTTTAAAGATACCCCTTTGAGCCTTCATATCCCAAGATTATAAATAATCTTTTATGTACATTTAAATATAAAATAATCTTGATTAAGGAAAACATTAAATCATTGAAGTCAATTTTATGTTAGTTTCTCTACCAAAATGTAGACTTATAAAGCTTTACTCATAGGAATCTTTGAAAGCCAATTAATCTATACCCTTATCTTATATTTCCATAATTGTGATCAAAGTATAAATAATAAACTGTGAAAGATCTCTAAAATTGATCTTTCAGATGAAATTCATGGGAAGAAGCATACAAGCACTTTTCTAACAAAGTTAGTTAACCAACATTTAAATTAGCTGAATTATTCCTGCTGAATTATCAGGGTGTGCAATACTTTTCTCTTGTCTGTAAAATCCCTTCATGTGTTTGAAGACTGCTTTCAGGTTATGTTTCAATTCAACATCTATTTAATGTTCTTCTGCATTTTAAAGTCAATCATCCTTTCCTTCAAAAGTAATATCAAGTCTAGAATTGTTCTAGTAATGAGGGCAAAGCATGACTTGTGTCTTTCCCACATCTCAGTTTTGTCCTTCACCTTGGAGATCCAGAAAAGTCTATCAGCTGTGGAGTGCTGCGAGGATTTGTTCGGTTGCCTATTGAACTTTTTATGAGTAAATGTGAGATTTACTATATTAAGGATCTACAGCTACTATTGGACATTTATATATTCATTAGGGAAATGGTTTCATATATGGAAAAATAATTTAGTTCAGGAAAAACTACAGTGTACTTGTCTAATGATAATCATTTGAAAATATCAATAGCATACTCCGTGGCAGTGTATATATTAGGTCAGTGTGTGTATTGGTCTTGTATACAGGAGGTAAAAATATGCTTGCTGTATTGAACTAAATCAACATTTGAAAAGAGAAAATATGTTTATAAAGGACAAAAAAATCATTTTTGATCTCTGAGAACTATTGATGTTTATCTTTTAAAAATGCTAGGAATTCCAAGATTGAAAATCATCCAACTAAACTTTATTTTGGAAGCTTTTATTTCTAGGAAGTATATCACTAGTTTTAAATTTCTTTTTTAGTTATTTTATTAAAGTAATCAATTCATATAATCATTGAACACCCCATTTCCAAACAATTCTCTATAACTCATAGAAATAGGAAATTTAGCAAGATTTATCTTTTCTCATAAATCAACCAAGACAGTCTTTAGAATTGCACTACAGAACTATTGCAAATGCATTGGGAAAAACTCTGCTGACATTTGCCTTTGAGAAATCCATAACAACAATTCTTCCCTTTCAGCACCCAAGGGTTTTATTCTTGATAAGTATGTATTATTTTTAATGCACAACACTCTTAAGTTACAATATTCTTTCTTCAGTCTGCATAGTAATGTCAATGAGTTTGGCAAATGAAGTGGTGATAAGGGATTGTGCTATTGTGGACAACATAATATGACTAGTTATTATGACTATTTTCTGCTATCAGATTGGGGAATATAATCTTCTATCTGAGAATGTAGAACTTTAATATTTATCTGCAGTTCCATTAAGGCATTGTACATAGTGAGAAAAATAAGGCACTTTCCTAAAGTAGATGTTTTTGAAAGTGCTTAAAAACCTCTTTTTAGGTAACTGCAAGTTTAACTTGGACTGAATCTTTGCCATTTGTTGGTTCAAAACTAATACTTTGGCTTATCTAGGAGATTTTAAATAAATTATGAATCAAAGTATGTCCTAGGTTGATAAGAGGAGCTTTAAGTAGAATTATTAAAAACAAATATTGTTCTCCTTCAAATAATAGATGCTCATGGAAATCCTTTTAATTGCTAGAAGGTCAGTTCTGTTCTTTGAGAAATGTCACAATACATTGGGTAAATAAAGGAAATATGTGGGGGCTAGACATGTAGCTCCGAGGTAGAGTGGTTGCCTAGCATGGGCAAGACCATGGGTCCCACCCTCAGCACCACAAAAAGAAAGAAAAGTAAAGAAAAATGTTAGAAAGTGAAAACAAAACCTATTCAATGATCAAGTTGATATTATAAAATCAATCCGCAGAATGTAGTAAGGGACAAAAGAGAAGATATTCTCTCGGCCCTTGTGGGCTTAATAAGTGAGATCCTTCAGTAAAATCGAGATGGCTATTACTTCATTTGACTTCAATACTTTTTTTAAAAAGTCGTCAATTTTTCAACTCATTTGGCAGCAGTATTTTATGTAAATGTAGTGATAAGATCATCGGTATGGTTTGTTGCTTTGTCATTAATAGTGGTTCACACAAGGTGGCAAAAGAAGCTGGATATTAATGTAAAAAGCTATGAAATAGTGTATGTCTCCCAACTAAAACACTGGTAAACTGTTGCTTATTTTGCAGTTTTTCTTACTTGAATTTTGGAAAATATGCAAATTTATAATTCATATAAGACACTAATAACAAATGATCTGCATTAAATTCACTTTTGAAGTTGGTAGATTAAGAATTTATGCAAAATACTACTTTAGAATACGAAACTATAATTGTTTATTTTACTAAGCTTATGCAAACTTAATTACATATGAAGGTAATTACATTATTTTTATCTAAATTATCCACTATGGATACTCAGATATTTTTCTTGTGTAAATAATTTATCTAAAAGCAGAGATATATTAAAATACCTTAACTGAAGTATGAAAGTACAATTAAACTTAATTCACTAAATATTTACTATGTACCTTTATATCTTTAAAATTGGATTAATTCAACTAGGGAAAATAATATAGAACAATTCATGGCCTCATTACTCAAATAAATGATAATAAATTAATTACTACAAGTTCAACATTTAAAAAATAGAAACTGTTTTTTTTCTTATATCTTTGTTTGTTTATTTTTATGTGGTGCTGAGGCTTGAACCTAGCGCCTCACACATGTTAGGCAAGTACACTACCACTGAGCTACAACTGCAGCCCAAGATAAGTTTTTTTTTTTTTGCCATTATACATGAACTCTCTCTCTCTTTTTTTTTTTTTGCATTACAATTCTTAGTATACCTTCATACCACAATTTACCATATCTTTATTTGTATATGAAATATGTTGACAAATTCACATCTTCATACATAAATTTGTATAATGATGAGGGTCTCCCTTCACCATCCATGCTATTCCCCTTCCCTCTCCCTTTCCCTCCCACCCCTATTTCCTAGGGAGAGAGAGCATGGGAGGAAGATTACCAAGACAAATTTTTTATTATGGAAAATTTGATAGAAGAACTAGTGTAGACACAACCTCACTTACTCATTGTATGACATATGATACAATCATTTTTACGATCCTCAGTTTCTTACCTGTGAAATGGGGTAAATCACAACCTCCTGATACAGTAATGATAATGTAATAAGATAAACAAGCCAAATAATATGCTCAATTATTTTTAGAGGCCTCTTCACTAAGTTATAGAGCCTCTCCTATGGAAGGCTAATGGCCAATATGTCATTGAAACAAAAAGAAGTTAAAAACAGAAACAAAAGTCGTATCCTTAGGTTAAAGCAATTTATAAGAAGTAGAGTTAATGGCAATACAAAGTACTACAAGTGATTTCTATTTTTGCTGCCGTGCTTTCAGGCTTAATATTTTAGTCTGAAAAGTAATAATTAAGGGTCATTTTAGGTCTATTCTTCTGTGAAAGTGTGGAATCAGATTTTAAAAATATATATGATGGAAGCAGAATTGGGTGGTACTAACATTCTGCATTAAGGCTTCAGATAATGCTTTTCTCTCTCTGGTTGTAACCTCAAAGATCAGGCCCAGAAGCAGTTTAGAGTTAGGGGGATGCTGGAAGATACAGTTTTCTACTTTATCAAAAATGTGTACTCTTCTTGGAATAATCTCTCTGCCTACCATATCTACATTGTTTTCTGCATAAAAGTGAGATATGTCCTTTGCCTAGCTCTTGTCCTTCCACCGAGCCTTCAGTACCCATTCCAGGCTGCCCTTCAATAAATCTTGAATGGAGATTTCACTTTTACTTGCTCCTAAGGTACTTCTTTAGAAAGCATGTGACTAGATAAGTTATCAATGTGCCGATTTAATTTTGTGTGATATCTAGTGTAAGAAATAGTCAGCTGATTATAAAAAACTTAAACCTTTAGTCCGAGAAGGGGAATAGCTGGGTCAAATGGTGGTTCCATTCCCAGCTTTCCCAGGAATCTCCATACTGCTTTCCACATAGGCCGCACCAATTTGCAGTCCCACCAGCACTTGTTGTTGTTTGACTTCCTAATGGCTGCCAATCTTACTGGAGTGAGATGGTATCTTAGGGTGGTTTTGATTTGCATTTCTCTGACTGCTAGAGATGGTGAGCATTTTTTCATGTACTTGTTGATTGATTGTATGTCCTCCTCTGAGAAGTGTCTGTTCAGGTCCTTGGCCCATTTGTTGATTGGGTTATTTGTTTTCTTATTGTTTAATTTTTTGAGTTCTTTGTATACTCTGGATATTAGGGCTCTATCTGAAGTGTGAGGAGTAAAGATTTGTTCCCAGGATGTAGGCTCCCTATTTACCTCTCTTATTGTTTCTCTTGCTGAGAAAAAAATTTTTCCCCTTCTCGGACTATTCCCTGAAGAACTTAAAATAACGTACTATAGGGATACTGCTACATTGATGTTTATAGCAGCACAATTCACAATAGCTAGACTGTGGAACCAATCTAGATACCCTTCAATAGATGAATGGATAAGAAAAATGTGGCATTTATACACAATGGAGTATTACTCAGCACTATAAAATGACAAAATCATGGCATTTGTAGGGAAATGGATGGCATTAGAGTAGATTATGCTAAGTGAAGCTAGCCAATCCCTAAAAAACAAATGCCAAATGTCTTCTTTGATATAAGGAGAGCAACTAAGAACAGAGCAGAGAGGAAGAGGATGAGAAAAAGATTAACATTAAACAGGGAGGAGAGGTGGGAGGGAAAGGGAAAGAGAAGGGAAATTGCATGGAAATGGAAGGAGACCCTCATTGTTATACAAAATTACATATAAGAGGAAGTGAGGGGAAAGGGGAAAAAAAACAAGAGAGAGAAATGAATTACAGTAGATGGGGTAGAGAGAGAAGATGGGAGGGGAGGGGAGCAGTGGGGGGATAAAGGAGGATAGGAAAGGCTACAGAATACAACAGACACTAGTATGGCAGTATGTAAAAACATGGATGTGTAACTGATGTGATTCTGCAATCTGTATACAGGGTAAAAATGGGAGTTCATAACCCACTTGAATCAAATGTATGAAATATGATATGTCAAGAGCTTTGTAATGTTTTGAACAACCAATAATAAAAAAATAAAATAAAAACTTAAAGATTTAAAAAGAAGTTCAGTTACTTTCAAATTTTATCTATATCCAACCTCATCTGACTTTATGTCACCTTCCTCTGGGCTATATCCCAAACTTCCTCATTTCTTACTCACCTGAACTCCTTATTTATCTATTTATTTATTTATTTATAGAAGAGATGGTGGAAGCATCACCTGACAACTTCTTTTGTTCCCTTCTTATATAAATGATGTCATGTGCTCTAAGTAAGGGAAAGAAAAGAAGAAAGACTGGTGAATGGGTACACCTTCCCTGTCAAAGCCATCATTTACATCTCTTTTCTAGAAAAATATGGTGCCTATAAATTTCAGCAAATAATTTGAGGAAAAAAAAAATCTTCAATATATGAGAAGGGCTTTGAGATTTGAGATCCCCGGCAGAATAATGGCAACATGAGTTTTTAATGTTGATTCTAATTTAAGTATTCTACATGGACGGTATGATTTGTAGCAGTGATTTGTGATGATGTGCTTCATTAAAATCCTGTTTCTCCTTTGCATAAAATGGATTGCAAGTCAAGATGAAGGCACCAAATACGGTTAATTTCAGGAATGATCACATTGCTTGCTTCATGAGTTTGAAAATGAGGCACAATTTATGAATTGGTCTATTTTTAGCACATACATTTCTTTCCCATTGCTCTGAATAGAGTGTATGTCTAGTTCCTGGACGTTTTTGTGGAATGGATGCAAAATAATTTGCTAAGATAAAGTACAGATAATGTCTATATGCATGCTTTTAGGAAATGTGTGACTCTTTTTAATTAAATGAAACTTTACTATATCTTTGTTTTTTTCTCTTTTATTTCTTGTAAAGTTGCCATATTCTAGACCATAAACTAGCTCAAACCCAGATTAAAGACCTAAAGAGAGGATGGATAGAATTTCTAAAAATATTTTTATTGGTTGCTTTACTTCCTAATGTGTGGATTTTTTGTTCTTTGAAGAAGACATCACGGGTTCTGTAAATTGATATATCTAAGCTCATGGCACTAAGAAATGGAGTAGCTAGCTGTCTCTTGTGTTCTTGAGGATAATTTACTTTCCTAATATATAATTTCATGCCTTGTTAAAAAGATAGAAACTGTTGACTGATAAAGGTGAAATGAGAAGATAGGTTTCACTGGAGGAAAAAAAAATCTTCTATATTCTTTGAAGAAAATTTGACATTTAGAGAGAATATGCAGATGCAGGAAAAGGCTTTGGGGAAAGTAATCCCTTGGGGGCTGTTTTCACAATTTGGAAAACACTAATACACGAATAATTTGCCGAGCTGTGTTGGCAAGGTAGATAAGATTACATGCACTGGACGTAGTGATCAGGCCTGTGTACATTTGCTAGCCAGATGGCGTGAGACAGTTTATTAGCATGGTGTCCTTAGGTGATGTCTCTATTAGTCCTCTTAGTCAAGTTGACTCCTAGTGGAGCCATAGATAAAATGCACCCCTATTAAGAGAAACCAAAGGAAAGACATTTCATTAGGTAAAGGTCTAGTGTCTAGGTTTTCTAGCCATTCACAGGATTCATGATCTGATTTCTACATTTGCGTGAGGGGTGTGTGTGTGTGTGTGTGTGTGTGTGTGTGTGTGTTTTCCCATAAATCGAAAATCAAAGTAAGAGGCCTTGTCTTATGAGTGGCATTTGTTTTCTTTTCATCATTAAAATAAGGCAAGTCTGAGTGCTGTGCCATTCTGTTACCCTAGAGGAGCACTCACAGAGTGCATTGGGATTCCTGTTCCCTCTTAAGTTCTGGGCTTCTGAGGGGTCTCTCTTCTTTGGTGGGTTAAGTGGTGACCTTGAGCAAAGAAAAGCAGGAGGCATAATGGTTGATTCAGAGGTTTGTCAGAAACAAAATTCTTGTTTTACTAATATTTTTCTTGGTTAAATTATTCCAAAAAGTGTTTACTTGTTTTAATCAGCCTTTGCATTGTTGTGAACAAAATACTTGATAAGAACCACTCAGAGGAGAAGTTTATTTGAGGCTCACAGTTTCAGGGTTCTCATTCCATAGTTGGCCAACTCCATGGCTCTGGACTAGGGTGAGACAGCACATCATGGAGGAAGGGCTCTGTGGAGGAAACCCACTCAGCTCATGGCTGGGTCAGGAAGAAAGGAAGGGGCCACAGGAAGAACAACCCTTCCAGGGACCCCCCCCCCACACACACACACAGTGACCCACCTCCTCCAGACTTACCCCATCTGCCTACAGTTACCACCCAGTCAGTCTATTCAAACTAGCATGGACTAATTAGTTTACAGCTCTCATAATCTAATCCTTTTACCTGCGTCAAACCAGGAGCTTTTAGGGGACAGCTCATATCCAAATCAGAGCACTACAAAAATAGTATTATTTCCCAAACACATTTAAATAAGACCAGTGATTAAGATCTGCTAGCATAATTATATTTGTACTTTCAAATCAGAAACATTTCTGATTAGGGTAATTTAATATGTAATATTTCTCAACATCAAGATATTTCTCCAGTTATAGATTCCTAAATCATTATGGGCAAACTTACCATTAATAACACATTTGACCTTGCCTAGTAATTTTTAGACCTTTTTTTCTCAGAGTATTTTGATAATTTTATATAATATTCTCCAGGGATTTCAGGGTTTCTATGCTTTTCATGCTTTAAAAATATTTACATCTTTTACTTTTGACTCCTCAGTTTCTTATAAGGATACATAAATCAGGGAATATTATAAAACATGCTTCTTTAAAATTTACAGATGAAATAAAATAACTAATCTTAGTAGAAGTTTATGGTGAAGGAAAATGAAAAGGAGATCCTATGAACTTACCTAATCTGTGACCCAAGAATTTCTACTAGTGAAAGTCTGTGCTCCACTTTCTTCCTCAACCCTACCCGCCATCATCATCATAGTAATGAAAATATTGTGTGTGGGTGTGTGTGTGTTTCAAATACTACATAACTTTCTAAACACTGAAATGTACAGATTTTACTATATATACATCACTGGATATTTGAATATTTAGAAATACAATAAAGATGTATCAGTGCATAGCTAACCACCAAAAAAACGCAGTGCCTTCCATGAATTAACTATTACATTTTTTCATGATTTTGCAACCTGGTGGTCTCGCCAGTGCTGGTCATGTGACTCCAGTCCAGTTGGCAGGTTATCAAGGCCTGACGTCAGCTCTGTTATTGGGAAGCCCGGGAATCTGTCTTATTCTGTGTAGTCTCAGGACCTGTTCTTCTCCATCAGATCCCTCTACATGGTCTTGTCAGCTACACAGGGTGCTTACCTGGTGTCCAAGGGCTCCCCAAAGCACAAAAGTAGAAGGTTCCTGTTTTTCCCAGGGCTTAGGTCCAGAATTGGCACAATGTCAATTTAATTGCCTCATATGAATTAAAATGAGTCATAGGATGACCCCAAATCAAAGAAAATGGATGACACTAGGGTATAAATATTATTAAGGTATGGCTTATTGCAAGCTACCAATATAATAGATCACTACATTGATATCAATACATTTTGTTTATAACACTATTTATTGTTTCTGAAATAAATTTGTAATATTAATATTACAGCTACTTATGGTTCAAATAACTACTTCTTTTCTAATATATGTTTTGTGAAATTCTATTTTATAATGTTCAAGGCGTGACAACTCAAAAGTAGATAAATAGAAATAGAAAAGCAGATAAGGTTGACCACAAATAACTGACACACTAATTCTTTTAAAAATGAGTATAAGAAATTAGGACTTATGCAATTTTTTTTTAAATTAGAAGTTATATGACTCCTTAGTTTTTTTCTTTTGTGTAAGTATCTATTTCATAATGAACTTAAAAAAATGTTGTCTAGACAAATGCATACAAGAAACAAATAAAACAAACATTTATTAACATGGATGAATATTTTTTATGAAAGTACTCTGACAGTCACCACCATTATTGATTGTTTTATGGTAAGAAGCAATCATTGTGATCATCTGATATCCATTTTCAATTTGGCTAAAAAAACAAACTTTTTTTCCTTAGTTTTGCAAAAACTTTCTTCTTGTGTTTCCTAAACTATTGGTCTTTCAGAAATAATTGAATCATATTTTTTCATACAAGTAAACATAAAGAAAACATTTGCCATACACAACACAAGAAGTGCTAATGTCATAATGTAAAAATCTATCTTACAATGGAATAAGAAGAATATACATAATTCAATAGGAACATAAAGGAAAAATGTCAACAAACAATTTATAGAGGAAGAAGTACAAGGAGCCATAGAGACATAAAAAAATATGCTCCACCTCCATAAAAAAAGTAAAAGAAATGCAAATTAAAGTAATAAAGGAAGCAATTTACCATTCATCAGGTTGGCAAGGGTTTTGAGACAGCAGGTTCATACACTATTGGCGGTATTGTATATGTGATTTGTAAAAACAGTACAGAAACCAATACCCAGAAATAGACCCAAAGCATCTCTTGATGAAGACAGTAGTCATATCTGGTTAAGTTAGTCCTTCAGTTTTTAACTTCAGTTATCATATTCATTTTTAAAAATTCTACGTAGTTTAGTCTATATCTTTACAACTGTTAGGTTATTTCTAAAATTTCCCATCACCTAATACCATTTTAAATCTTTTATTTCTTTGAACACAGTAAGCGTAATTGTTTATTAATCAGCTTCTTTGAATTCTAATATTTTGGGCATTTCCAAGTTTTCTTTTTTTTTCCCGATCTGTTTCTTTCTAGTTTTTGTTCATGGTTCCTTATTTCCTAATGAGTTTGACTTCGGTTTGTTTGTTTTTCCTTATGAGCTGATTATTTTTGTGGTTGTTAGATAATTACTTGTTTGCATTCTTTGAGTCCTAGAATGAAAGCTGTTCTTTTTTCAGAGAGGAATTTGATTTTCCTCTGTCAAGCACCTGGATCATTACTTGCAAGAAGTATTTTAAGCTAAAATACATGCTTAGAAGTACAGTTATCAATTTGGTGTGAATTTGGGTCCAAACCATAGGAACAGCAGTGTGTGGTTGTATCTCTGCTCCCCACCATTTAGGAAACATTCTTTGTAGGCCTCACATGTATTTGTCTATAGGAAGATGAGTGCATTTCAAGGAGATGGGTTCAGTTCAACCCGGGTGTGTATGTGTCTTTTAGAGGTCTTAGATCTAAGAGGAATGGCCTTCTAGGCTCCATTCCCACCTTGGAAAACATCCTCATGTTTAATTCTCTCCTCCACTCCCTGTAAATAAATTTTGGAAATGGCATAAATTCATTCAATTTGGTAAATGTCCTCAAATGGAGTTCAGGTTCTAATTAATCACTGTGGTTCCAACTATATTTAAACTTTGACTTATTGAACCACAATAGTTCAATAGTATATAACAGTCAGCATATAACTGCTCATGCATCAGGTGTGGTCATCCGAGGATCTTGTCTCTATGGGTGGGCTGGCCATTCGCTGGGATGACTGCTAGTTTGGCTCTGCTCCTCAGGCTTCACACCCTTGACCTGGGAGTACACACCTAGGGCCAGCCTGAGTGTCTCCCTCCCAGCAGGTGAGTGATCCAACCAACCCTGTGAGCACACTTCAAGCTACAGTTCACAGCATGCTTGCCAATCTCTTGTTGGCCCCAAGCAAGACAGCAGTGAAACCACAGCTACAGTGGGAGGTCGCCCCATTGCAAAGAGAATGGTTACGGTTTGGATTGAAGAATGGAGATATCACCAGCCATGGTGGCACTCACCTATAATCCCAGTGGCTCAGGAGTCTGAGGCATGAGGACTGCAAGTGTGAAGCCAACCTCAGCAACTTAGTGAGGCCATAAGCAACTTAGTAAGAACCTGTCTCCAATAAATAAGGAAACAAACAAACAAAGTGAAATAAAAAGCACTGGGGATGTAACTCAGTGGTTAAGCGCCCCTCAGTAGCTTCAATTCCAAGTATCTAAATAAATAAATAAGAACGGAGGTACCTTTTCCAGTCTGACGAATGGAAAAATCTTTCCCATGGTAATTTCTTACCATCTCACCATTCTACCATTCTAAGAAGTATATTGCTTATATTTAACTAATTTTTTTTTTTGCCGTTTTCTTTGGTATAGATAATTTAAGTAGAATATCCTAAGAGAACGGAGGAAGCTTTCATTGATTTAAGATTTTTAAAAAGTTCTATAATAATATTTTTTAACATTGAGACAGATGTCATCAAATATAATGCACTCATGATGTCACCATTACAAATGAGTGATTGGTTGGACCAAACATTAATATAGTGCACTATATCATTTGCTTTGTTCTTGTAATCTGGTAAAAGATTTTTTTCTAATAAAACAATAGACTTATAAAGCAATATATTTATAAAACAAATAAAATATGAATTTACCTACCAAAAACACATAGGAGAAATTGTTACACAAAGATTAGTTTAAACTAATACTATACATAACATGTTTTAATTTCTTTCAAAAAAATAATGAAAACATTTTTCTATGTGTATAAGTACTCCTTTCCTACATACTTTCAAATGACTACATTTTATTTTGTATTTACCACAATTTATTCAACAAATACCTACTTAATTACAATTTTTCTGTATTGCAAACAAGTTAGCAAATAGCATTCATGTCAAACTTTTGTGTCCTTTATGAATTTCCTTAGCATAAATGACCTGAGTTAGAGTGAATCAATTCAGATTTATTCCTGCTTTCAAGGATATGATACATGTTTCTTTTTTTTTGCCTCCAAAAATGTTGTGTACTTTTCGCTTATTCTGGAAATGGACAAAGATCATTTGAAGAAGAAATGGAGGGTTACTTGTTCAGAGCTTTCTATAGATGAGAGTTGGCCACCACCACCTGCTTTTGACAGAGCCTCAAAGGCAGGCAGGGCTGGAAAGCTGATGTGAAGAAAGGGGCGGGCTTCAGGGGCATCCTGATTGGAGGTGTTGGTGTGGGAGAGTTGGTGGCAGGCTGACTAGAAGCAGAGCATCTTGTTTGATTGGTCCTTGTTGGAAGTAGGGATGAAAAAAGTGAAGAGCTTGGCAGTTGTTGAACAAGTCCTGACACTTTGGGGTCAATTGAACACACATTCAGTTTTCTGGTCCAGTTGTTGCAGGAGTTGAGGTTCAGCCTGCTGGATTTGTGTTGACCAGCATTATATTGCCATAAGTGGTTTAACCAGTTCTCATTTGTATATTCAGTCTCCATACTGAAAGAAGCATGTAAGAAGTAAATGCTTAATTTGCATTGTTGTTTTGTTTATTTAAAATATCTTTAAAGGGAGATATTTATGGAATGTTCTTAGAAAAACAATTGGTCTATAGCAAGATCTCAATAAATATCAGCTATTATTTTACTTAAGTTCACCTTTCCAAAGTAGTGTGTTCAGCGTTATATCTTTTATTATGATTCAGTGGTGCTCTATGTCCTACATGATACTGTGAACATCTTTAGTTGATATTCAAAGGTCCTTTACTTTGTCCTTAATGTACTCTCTCTCCCAAGAGTCATCTGCCTGTTCATCAATTCAACTCATGCATATTAGTTACTCACAAAACCTACACAAGTCATTGTATTCAAAACAATTTTGTTCCTGCCTTTATTCAGATTATTTTTCCTCTTCTAATATTGCTGTTCCCTTTGTGTTTATGTGAATTCCACCATTCTTCAAAACTTACTTGCTGTGACTTCCTATGTTGAAACCAATTACCATCAGGTTTTCTTCTCTGAATGTTCATCACCCATGACATCACTACTGACTGATTTGACATCATATGCTTCTTCCTGTTTGTGTCATTTGACCAATTCAATGTTATATGTGTCCACACATTTTAATATCTTCCTTATTACATAATATGTTAACTTTCTTAATAGTCCTTATTTCTCTATCAGTGTTTTCCTATGAAACTAAGGATATGGGACACCAATTTACTGTTTTATAATTAGAGACATTGCTTAAGTTCAGGCTTCCATTTCTGAAAAGGAGATAATGCTTTCAATTTCCTCTCAAAGAGATGAGAATAATGAAAACATTTAAAGTTTATCTATTTCTGGAGAAGCTGTTATATAGTGAATAATAATGCTGGTAACAAAACATGAATAAACATTGGGGAATGATAATGCTTTTACGTTTGTTATAAGAAAAAACTTGTACCCTAACAAGTTCCTATGTTGCTCTCACTGTGTTCATTTTATGATATATAGATGAGGAAGAAATCATGGCTTTTGCTTGTCAAAACTGACTTTCTTTTCTAGATTTTGACTAGCTCCAAGTGCAGAGCACAAATGCTTTTATTACTTCTCTTTTTGGCTTCAGTATCTTCAAAAAAAGTCTACAGATGCATGGTCATATTGTTGGCATTGGAATTATCTATTTGATATGAATCCCACTTTCTCACTGCACTAAAAAATTTATAAAAGATACAATGAAGCATTTCTCTCTCAGACCAGAATGCTGAAATTGGGAAGAAGAAGGTGTAAATTTCTATTTCATATAGTGTGTACTTACACAGGGAGCCAGAAACACACAGCAGGGTAAGATATTTTAAAAGCAAAGTTTAACTCTAGGAAGCTATGTGTTGTCAGTAACAACACAAAGAGATGTCTTATAGAAAGAAAGAGAGCTGCAAAGAATCTTAAACAAAGGAATAAAACAAAACTTTAAATATTCATTACACTAAGTTGGATTTATTTGGGAAAATGCCATTGTATGTGTTTTCTTTATGAAAGTTAAAATAAATGAAACACAACCCTAGATTAAATGCAAGATCAATAATTACAGTTTTACTTCTTGATGGGCAATACTTTATAACATTTTCTTAATATTTAAAACTATTATATTTTAATCACTATCAATTTTTGTTTTTAAAGGAATCACAGAGAAAAATATCAATTTTTCACTTTTGTAATTTATGAAATACATAAGCAAATAAAAAACAAATAAAGTGAAATAAAAAGCACTGGGGATGTAACTCAGTGGTTAAGTGGCTCCCCGGTAGCTTCAATTCCCAGTACCTAAATAAATAAATAAGAATGGAGGTACCTTTTCCATACCAAAAATTTAAACTCGGCACATAAGAATTATACTTTCTTTTTCTCTTTTGCTGTATCTTTTAAATTTGAAAATCAAGGTTAACACCTTGAAGAATACTGATTGATAGTTACAGTTTCTACAACTAATATTGTCACATACAAAATAACTAGATGTTTTTACTCTAAAAAATCTAATAAAATACTGAATATTCGTTATTATTTTTTAAATTTGGAAGATAATATTTGTTTTATTGCATAAAGGTCAATGTTGAAACAAATTCTTACAGTTTTGAATATTTTAACAGACTAGACCAAGGCCTTTAGCCTGGCCTAAATAGGTTGTGTGACTTTCTCTGCTTTTCAGGTATTTAATTGCTTATTAGTACACAGCAAGGAAATTCATCTTGCACCCCTTTACAAATCCATGCAAATGAACAATTTCAAACTATTGAACTGAGATGAAGATATAATTTGTCATTGAAACCAGGAACCTTTGCATGGGAAAAGAGCATGATGGAGGGTCAACTGATATGAGTTGAGACCACACTGGGCAAACCAGAGTTATGTGGTAACTGTACAAATAATACACACTGAATGCTCCCAATGTCCTCAACTAATCACTTTTTTAAATGGTCTCCATCTTGGTTATACATGCATATAAACATTCTAATAAAATTCTAGCTTAGGTCCATTTTAAATTATTGAGTACCATCTTAAATTTCAAGGGGGAAATGCCCTATTCATCTTTAGTAGTGTACATTAACATTAAATTTAGTGTTGTATTTAACATTAGATGTCATGTCACAAAATTCTTTTAAAAACAGCAATCCTATATGCTTTGAAGCAATGTTTGTTACAACGTAGTGTTGCTACCCTGCTTATGAAGAATGCAAAAGTTCAGTATTAAAATTTAAGAATAATGAGTGCAAGAATCAGAGTTCAAAATAAATTCTGAAAAATTTCAAGATTGCCTAAAAGGCATTTTTACTTTTGTTAAAGTTTAGAAAAATAATGGAGCAGGTCCTGTACCATAGATAGGGCTAGATGATAAAATGTTTACGGATGACAAATTAAGCTACTAGAGTCCAAATTTATTTACATGTTTTTCCATTTAGAATATTTCAATAGAAATATGTCAAAGTGAATTCAAGTTCTAAGAAAAAAATAATTTCTTCCTGAAGCACTGAGACAAATTTCAAAGCTGAATCAATTATTCCTATTTGGAAAACATGATGAATCAAAGAACTGATGAAAGTCAGAGATTATCAAAGTGGGCAAACCTCAAAGACTCTACCAAGAAAACCTATTAGAAGTAATTGATGAATTTAGCAGTTTCAGGACACAGCATCAACATTGAAAACTCAGTAGCATTACTACATGTTGAAAGTTGGAATTCAGAAGCATAGTACTCAAATAATATGAAAACTTTTGAAAGAAATTATTTTAAAATGTAGTTGGTAAGCAAACAGAAACAATGACATTGTGAGTGGAAATAATGTGAAGATTGATGTGAAAGACTTATTACTAAGCCCCTTTTTGTCTGTTGTTGGTATATTCAACTCATAAATTATTTGACTAGAGTAGTAACATTGCAATAGTATCTTAACATGACCTAGAAAACCAAATAGATGAAAGAGGGCAAAATGATAGGATATTTGAGTGAATTTGTAAGACATCAAACAACCATTGTCAAAGAGAATTGATGAATAAATTAATATTGCTTTGACCAATACATTTTAGCAGTATATAACTTATTTTTTAACATTTTTATTAGTGATGGTAAAAAGAAGTTATTTACATGTTTATTAAATCAGAATAGGATGCATGAAAGAAAAGGATAGTAATATATGGTTTAGGAAAAATGGGAAAAAGAACATCTCTACTGGTGCTTATTAAAATCCATTTCATCTTTGACCCAACTATTAGAAAATACTTATTTAAATAGAAGGGGAATATTATTTCTAACTTTTACTCATTTGTATTGGTTCTATTTCTTAATGGTCATAGAGAATACTGGAACTTTTTTCTAAGTGAAAGCTGTTCAATTATTAGACAACTCTCATGATTGTTCCTATTCTTTCCTGGAGAAGTTCTTATTTTTTCCAGCTATTTATCAAATTACATGGTCTTGTGTTTATGCAATATTTCCTATCATCCATTGATTATAAACTATTTTTATTCACTTCATCATATCTCATTCTAGGACTACAAATAAAATAAAATATTATCTGATAAAATAAAAAATAGTATTGATTATAATCTCTTTTATTTGAGGTACTATCTTCTATGAATTCAATTTGAGAACACATCAAAAGGTTGTTCTAGATGAGATTAGTATCTGTTGAATGCTCCAATAGGTCTTTTATGCTTATTCTGAATCACAGTTTCTATAGCCTATACTCAAAGTACTAGTCCTAAACACAATTCTTTTATCATAATTTTATAATATATTTGTCAATCTGGAACAAGAATTTGATATACCATGAATATTTGGGAAAAAGAGCCCTATTTCAGTTTTAAAATCTATTATTTTGTTTGTACAAAAAACCCATAGCAGACACAGAATAAAAGCAAAGCTAAAATAATTTAGATTTGCAAGCGGATTTTACTGTTTACTAAATTACCTAATTTATCTGAAACAAAATATTAATCCGAAAAATGAGAAATTGAAGGCACAGTAAGGATAAACAGCTTAGCCATGATTATAGCAAGATTAAGTAACAATCCTGAGGATTAAGTAAATGGGTTATTTACCTACCTCCAATTTGTGAACTGCTTGAAAAAATATTGTGTTTCCTCAGTTTTGTGCATCTTTGTGAAAAATATTAAGGTCAAAGTTTATTACCCAAATTTCATTACTTTAAAATAAGTCTACAGCATTTTGCTATTGTAAACCATAACATAGTGCAAATTTGTGAGATCACATGGTATGATATTCAGAACAGATTTTTTTTTTAATGGAAATTAGCAAAAATGTACCCATCATCATGATTATGGACATCTGTATTTATTTACATCACTTTAATTTTGATTTGGAAAACAGAAAAACAGTACAATGAAGTTTACATGTTATTTAACTTTATTTTCATTGCTAAGGTTTATGATGCATAAAAACAGCAATGCCTCTTACACGACTAGGAATTTTTTTGTCAATAAATTCATATAATGCCAAAAAATGCTGAAGAAGCATGTTTTATTTACCTATTCTGAAAATGTATCAATTGCGTGGAATTTTTTAATGAGAAGTTTCAACTTGAAAAGGCTAGGACTTTATGCAAATTCAAATTTGTCTCAATCAAATTCTGGTCTTTCAAGCATCCTACAGAGTGGCTTATCACATTGCTATGGTATATCCTAACTCATTGGAAAGTACTTGGAGGAGCCATATGTCCTGGATATGTCAAGTTGGTGTATGAGGAAGCAAACTTAATTCATTGTCTCTGTATTAAGAACCATTGATTCTGGAGTTGCTGATATTTCTTTTAATATTTTGAAGCAGATCATGGAGGAATTGGCAGCTGTTATTTCCCTTCAGCATACTTGATGAATCTGCTGTTGTTCTTTCAGTACAACTAGCTCTTATGTGTATGCATCAAACATCAATGAAGAATTCCCATTCTATGAGCCCTTTTTGCAAGCTGTTAAGGCCGTCGGTATCTTCAGATGGTGAAAAATTTCTATGCCAAGCCACACTCAACTGGAAAGAAAATCTTGTTACTCTGCATAGATTGAACACCTGCAGTTTCTGGCAACATATCTGAATTTGCAATTTTAGAGAACAAAGAAGTTCAACAGGCATCATTGTGACTCATAGGTTTCTATATCTGTGAGTATTTTGCATCAGAGGCTTTGCCAACCATTCCCTCAAATTCCTTTCCGTTGCCCCAAAAGTTGTCAATTTCATCAGAGACAGGCACTTGAATAATTAGCTTTAAATTTTTAAATTTAAAAAGGGACATATTTTTAAATCAGGGAATGGAATAATATTTGAAGATATTATTTGCTACATGAATGGATTTTGGCTTTCTGAGAATACATTTCAAAGAGATTGATTAGATTTTAGACTTTTCTTTAAGAGAAAACGATTGCCTTTTTTGGTCAGCTAAGATTGTTTGCCTACACATAACAGAAAAAAAGAAAGCATAGAGACTTATTAAGATAGAAGTTTATATTTTCCTCTTATATAATAGGAGTTCCAATCTGTAGGCAACCCAGGGTAGGTTTGATATCTGCATTAGAAATCCAGGCTTCTGTCTTTCTGCTTTACCTCCTTAGTCTCTGGTTTTTATCCTCAAATTACCTTGTAAGCCAAGATAGTTCCTTCATGTCTAAGAGATTGTATCTTCTAAGATGAATGAGACAGACGAGAAAAAGGAAGTTTCCTTAGCTATTTTTAGGCAGCTTTCATAGAGTTCCTACAAAATATATATACTTACATGTCATTGAACTGAACTTAGTTATGTGACCATATCCAGAGATGAAGGAAAATGGAACATTTCATTGGAATTGTATAAAGTAATGTGTCTATAAAATAATTAAGTCTTTGTTATTGAAACAGAGAAGGAAATGGAAGTTGAGTTGAGCAACTTGTTGTCTACCACATTGATTCAGAATGATTTAGTTACGTGTACTTCTTCTTAATTCAGTTTAACTGGTGGATCTTCTTGTGATATGGATATGTAATACTTTTCATTCATGTGCTTCAGACTTGGTTATGATTGTTTAGAAAAAAAAATTTTTGATCAGGGCCATCTATATTATGTGTTGGGCCCTCCGCAATATGAAAATGCGGGGATCCTTGTTCAAACAGGAGGAGGAAACCTTTTCTTTTTTCTTCTCTAGTATCCATCTGGACCTGTCATTGTGTTTTTTATTTGCTATTTAATATTGTATTCCCCCAGCATGAGGTTTCTGGAGTGGGTACAGAATTCCACAGATGCTTGAGTCCCAGTCCTGCAATCCCACATAACCCTCCCAGGGTTCATGCTTGAGCCCCTTGTGGTAGAAGAGTGGCTGAAGTTGGCTTGGTCATTCAAGAGTAAGAGGCTGAGAACCTGCCTATCCTAGGGAGACAAGGAGGTAGCAGAATCCTAGACCATATATAACAAAGGCTCGAGTCCTTGGCCTGGCACCATTGTCCCACAGACTTTACAAACAAAATACAAATTCAAAGATAAAACTATTAAGGGAATTAGTTCTAAGTGCCATGTGTGGGGACCCCTTCTATGCAAGGAGCCCCGAGAGAGACGGGATACAACCTCCAAAGCTGGCCCTGGATAGGAGTTCTTCTAACCAATCTGTTACTCTAAATGAGCAGGTCGGAAGTATAGAACACCAACATTTTTAGGTTAGATTTCCCAGAGATAGACCCTGACAGGACTGTTTCTGTGAAAGTGATTCATTTGGAAGTCTTCTCAAAAAAGCATGGAAGGAAAATGGAGAAGGGGGCCATGAAAGGATAGAACCCAAGAGAGAATCTCAAAATCCTCATGGTGACTTTATCTCAAATGCTCAGGAGGTCTCTTAAGCCAGGGTGGGTCACAGCTCCAACTTGTCCTGTTTAGATAGCAGAAGTATTTGTACCGCACGTCTTTAGTTAAGGGATACTCACTGGAGATATAAATTCCCAGGCACTTTTTATTCTCCCAGCTGCACATGGCTGAAGTTGGTTGGGCAGCCTAAAGGGAGCTTTTCCACCAAGAGATGCAGGTGTTTGCCGTGGGAGACAAAGCACATGGAGCCAGAGCATCACTGCAGTTGTGAATGGTAAAAGGAAAGGAGGGGATGTGGCCACAGCACCAACTAATGGGCATTACAGTAATTATCCAAAGCTGAAGGACTTCTGTAGGCTACAGGTGGACTCCTTCCACCCCACTGTAAGTATCTGTAGACACTTGGAAGCTTTGCAAAGCTATTTCTGCAGTGAATGTACCTTTCCTTGATGCCCAAGGAACAGCAACAATGACATAGGTTTGACAAGAGAAGAACCAAATGAACTAAACACAATGACCTCACATTCAAAGATCTTTAAGAAGTCATGTTGCTTTTAAGTCAGATCTTATAAAACTGGTAATGCATGTATAAAATAAAGACTCTAGAGAGTGTTCCATGCATATGTGTGGGCATTTTTCTATAAATTGACTATAAATTTATCCAAGCAATGATTCCCAGAAGACCATTCCTCTAGGGACTATACTTTTTTCTTATTTCATGTTACCAAAATGACAAATGTTTTAAGTGACTAAATCCACTCAATATAAAATCTATATTTATTTATGATTACTGTCCTTTTTATGTTATTTATGTATCCCAGTAATCAATATTTATTTAGCACCTAGTGTACATGTTCCGGGAGAGAAAGACTTGGTGAGGACCTCCTTTTTACTGCATGATCCAATCTACACAACTTCTCTAAACCTAATTTGTCGTTACATTATTCAGGTTTATTTCCGTCATTGCATTTTTTTCAATAACTAACTGTACCTTCTGACATTTCCTTATTTACTTGCTTGTTCATGCTTTCCACTTACATAGCTCCCAACAGGTTGAACAGAGGAATAAACTAGATAACACTTAAAGTCCCTGACAACTTTCCTAGCCCTTGATTCTACAAAGAATAGTTTTCTTCTAACAATTAAAGCTGTTCCAAGTCAAGATGGTCTTCATGACACACAGTAACTATTGCATCAAACAAAGCCTGAATAACAGCTTGTTTCGAATGTTGAAGAGATGTATTCCTGCATTAGAAAAGAGGGTTGAATGTAGTATCTTTAAAGATCATTTTCATCTTTGAGAGTGTAAACTTAAAGAGAAAAAAATGGCATAATATGAAAGAGAAATATAAAAGACAGAATGGTAAGCGACTTGAACTCTTTCTTTATGGACTGAAACAAAGCTATTTCAGCTTAATGGAAGAAGCATGTGGGAAACCACAGTAAGACTCACTTTAAATGCTTCCTGATGGCCATGCACAATTGGGAAAAATGTCTTTTTCAGAGTTGAAGTGGACCGGGTCTAAAAAAACCTGGCATTTGAGTATCCCTAGTCAAACACAAATTTAATGTGCACAAACTGGAAAACCTGGAAATCAATTGTACTCGCATTTTTTCAGTCACTTGCAGTTGTGGCTGCCAAGCGTCACTGTCCCCCCATGTATGCCAGCATCCCACACTGTGCCAGGGCTTTTACTCCCTTCACACCTGGCATCACCGACTGAGAAATATCAGAGCTCCAGTTTTTTCTCTCAACTCCTGTATGTGGGGTTAAGCCACAGGAAATAACACCACAGGTGAAAAGTGCTAAAAGATGAACTATTTCAGTAGTTTCATCTAAAACCTTAAGAAATGGTCATTGATAACTTTGAAGGAAACATCAAAGAACATGTCTCTTTTGTGTATTCAAATAGACTTTTCTCAAAAGTGTTTTTTATTGTACCTTGTATGCTGTAAATCACAAGTTTTTTCCTAAATCAATTTGATTCTCTGTTCTTATAACTATAAATAAATATATATATATATATATATATATATATATATATATATATATATTCAAAAGGTAATAATACCCTTACCTTTTGAATATCGTATCAGACTTAACTGTAAATTCTTTTCAAACAACTCTAAAAGCAGAGAAGATGAAGAAACTATAGGGGACAGACACTGAAAGAAAAGAAGGCATCCAGAAGTATAAACCAGGGTATGGAAGAAGTGTTCTACAGTGCATTGATTCCTTTAGTGGTTTTACTGTAATGTGATTAAAATATCTTGATTTTGATTCTCCTAATCACTGTTTACTCACTATTAATGACTGTTGTGATTTTCAGTCCTGGTTCAAGAACGAGTATGGGTCTGAACTTCTACCTTGTTTGTAAGCTAGAAAATTAACTTGCCAGATTTACAGATGTGGAAAAAATAAGAACCCTTGGTCAGAGAGCGACAAAAGACTTTATTGTTCAGAGTACAGCAGGCAAATGAACTTCAATCACTTCATTTCCTCTTCCTCCCCAAGTTTCATGGGTATGATACAGAACAACCCAGGTTAGTACTGTGTGCTGTGTACACAGCAGGTCTGGGTTATAGCCAGGGAACACTGAGCTTAGAAACCCTCAATCTTATAGAGACTGGTAGCAAAACTAATTAATTTTTATCCAGATAGAAGGCATTTATCTTTGTTATTCTGAGTTAAACACAACCTCTAACTTCTAGAGATATTTACTGTGCAATCATACTTGAAAAAGTAATACAAAGTAAAAAGCTGTCATAAAATGTACAGAAACCTCAGAGAAATGTCTCAGAACATTAGTACTAGATTTTTTAAAAATCAGAAATAAGATAAGAAATATTGTTATTTGTCTTCTGCCATTCATTGTCTAGAGGATAGATGGATAGATAGATAGTGTTTAATGTCTGACACTTCATTGTAGTATAATAGTTACATTCATTTTCCATAAATGCAAATGAAAATTCTTTTGCATTTTAAGAGGGATATTTAAGGAAAAGCAGAAATGTCCTCTAAACTTAAGAATTTAAAAATTGTCCAACATTTGAATGAAACAAGCTAGTTCTTTATAAATTCTACATGATCCCTAAAGAGTTTGGTAATACTAGTGCATCATCTTTTTTTTTTCTTGAATGTTACACAATAGCATGCAGTTAAGTGTCTGGACTGTGGACCTAATGTAAATGCTGGCTGTGCCATTTCCTAGTTATATGTTCTTTGGAAAGTTACTTACTGTCTTTTAGTAAGGGAGGAAATATTTTAATATTTATTTCACCAAATTTCAAGACTTAATGTAAAATATTTCCTATAAGAATATAAATTTAGGAAATATAGAAAAGCATAAATAAGATCATTTTAAAATCCTTCCACCAGGTAAAAACACTGCTGATAGTTGATGTTATAGTTTAGATTTAAGGTGTCTCCCAGAAGCTTATGTGCAAGACAATGCAAGAATTCAGAGGTGAAATTATTAGATGATGAGAAATGTAACCTATCAGTTGATTATCCCTTACAGATTATCTGGATAGTTAACTGAATGCAGGTAGGGTATGACTGAAGGTAGTACCTTTGAGGTTTATATTTTGTCCTGGTAATTAGTTCTCTGTCTGCTTCCTGGTTGCTATGTCCTGAGCTGCTTTCTTCCTCCACTCCTTTCTGCCATGATGATCTGCCTCACCTTGGGCCCAGAGCAATGGAATCAATCATCTATGGACTGAGAACTCTGAAACCATGTGCACCAAATAAACTTTTTTTTTTCCTCTAATTGTTCTTGTCAGGTTTTTTTGGTCACAACAACAAAAACCTGACTAAAACATTTGGGTTTACTTGCTCCATAAACAGAGAGAGACAAACATATGGAGCATATTGTATATAATGTATTCTAAAATGTTATTCCTCCTTACCAGTATGTGAAGTGCATTTCTCCAACTCATTAAGTATTCCATGGAGAATATGCAATATCAGTGGCTACACATTATTACATCATGTGGATGTATTGTATTTCAGCTAAGAGACATTTAGTCTGTTTCTTTACATAAATTTCCATACATTTCATATATTTCTCTGAGACGAGCATCATTATAAAGAAGATAAAAATTTGAGGAGTTAAAGGTTAAAAGAAGTGAATACCTTAAAATCTTGAAAATGGTGCCAAAATGTCCTCCAGTAATGAATAAACTAGTGACTCCATCTCTCTTTTTTTAAAGAATTACTTTGGTTGCTGTGTAGAAACAGGAGAACAAGGTGGGGGAGCAGGGATGTGAATTAAAATAATCCTTTTCACAATTTGATTGCCTATGATTACATGGATACCATTCAAAGTAGACATTCAAGTTTAGTAGGTCTGTAGTAGGACCAAGACACTGCGTATCTATCCATCTTCCAGATGATACAGGTATTGCCTACTAGTCTCTGGACCATGTTTTGAGCAGCGAGATGTAAAGAAGACAATTTTAGTAGTGGAGATGAGAGGTTATGGCAGCTTAGATCACATCCTAGCAATGAATGCAAGTGTGCATGTTTGATGTATTTCGAAGGTAAATCTCCCAAGAGTTTGGTGAAAGATTGAAGAAGAATGAATATCTCTGAGATCTTTGATATGATCTACTGGAGGATGCAAATGCTGTTAGTGGAGATAGGGAACATAGTAGGGGAAGAGTTGGGTCATAATAATAGGGCTTCATTTTCCTTTGACATATCCTATTTGAGGTGTTCAATATTAAGCACCCAAGTAGAAATGCTAAGTAATAGTTGGAAATACAAATCCAGAGTTCAGGGAAGAGGTCTAGGACATACAAATATATTTGAGACTTTATTCTACTATAACTATGTGCCTATCTGAAAAAAAATTCAAGGAAAAAAAACAGAAATGAAAATATAATTTCATTAGGCTTCTGAAATGAGTGTTTTCTAGTGTACATGTGCTCAGTGTAGTTGACAAGAATTATATAAAGTTTTTTTTTTCAAGGTACATTTATATTCCTTTCCTTATAAAAGATGTGAGCTCACTTTTTAGTGACATTTCCATCAATTTTATTTAGAAAGAAAGATGAACACATGTAGTAGTTATATATTTTCAGTGTGTCATAAGAAATGAGTGTGATATGTTAGACATTGATAGATACTATTTTGTATCAAACATCATGGGCTTAGTACCTATTCTGTCCTTTAATAACTGTGTAAATTCAGTCAAGTTAATTAAGTTCTCCAATCCCTATTGTCATCATTTTTGAAAAATTAATTTAATACCTTGTTTTCCAAATCATTGGGAGGAATAAGCCAGTAAGTGCTTTTAAACAAAAAGCTAATATTTTATACGTTAGGTTTTTTTTGTCATTTGTTAATTAATGTTAAATAAACATTGGCTTTTAATAAATAGCATACTTATTTTCTAGACTAGAAATTTTGATTAAGAAAATTATTTAGAGGTGAGTTCTTGATGATTATTTCCCCCTTACAGGCTAAGAATTGATTAAATATGAAGTAAAGGTATATAATATCTTTTGTAAAGGCAGTTAAAAGATTGTGAGTCTTACCATATCTAAGGAAAGAAAGATGGAAAATGTATCCTTAATTTTGAAAAGGATTTTTCAATAGCTTTTTGGTATCTATTGAAGTATTTCAATGGGAAAAATAACTGGGAACAAAAGGTCCAAGTAAATTAGAAGTTCTTAAAAGATTTTTTTGGCATGGTAAGGGTGAGATGCTTAGCTAGATAAATTGAAATCTGCAAACTTATAAAAAGTAAAAGGCAAAATCACTAAAGAAAACACTTTATATGTTAGGATTTGGTAGAAATGAGTTGAGAGAAACTGATATACCAAGAAAAGGAAATGAAACTTTGGTGGTCCATAAATATAGGGATAATATAAACGTCAAAATAAAACTAAAGTCATAATTAATGTTTTTAAAATGCAAATTATTAGCATATTGTTTGTGTGTATGTGTGTGTGTGTGTGTGTGTGTGTGTGTTTCTGCAGGAATGTTAGAAAGTGAACATTTGCTGAGGGTTGTTTGTTTAGGGCATGGAAAACAGAAAAACCATGCAAATAAAGAGTGGTCTTTTGCCCTTTTCATTCTTGCATTTTTATAGAGTATGGTCAGTAGATTAAAAATTTTGATTTAAAATTTTTATCCTGTCCAAAGTTACCAACTATCATTTATTTGAATCTCTCCTTATTAGTCTTAGTTTTTCTCTTTGTAAACTATTTCATATAACAAATTCCTGAGTTTTAATTTTGTATTGTGCAGTGATGTGCTTCATGGATTAGTTTAGAATGATTAACAAAATTCAACATTAAAATTTATGAGGTTAAATCCTGAATTTAAAAGGAGTGTCTGCCTAGTGGATTCAAACTGTAAGCCAGAAATAAAAGTATGAATGAGTTTAAACTTTTTTTCCATTTCTGTTCATAAAATCAAAAGCATAAAGCATTATATTTTTTTAGGTGATTAAGGAATGTGACATCTAACCAAGGGTCAGGCACCATTTTATTTATAATTTAATTTTATTAACATGATGATATTTTTCATATCTTTTGAGATTTTGTTGTGTTTTGCCTTTTGCTTTGGGCTTCCCCCCCCCAAAAAGAACCAAAGAAATAACCAAAATATATAAACATAAATTTCTGAGAGAATTTTGAATGTGTTAGACATTATGATAGAGAAAAACTGGTTATATAGAAGGTAGAACTAATACATCCCTTAAGGAACTATTAATCCAAATTGAGAAATGAGGTAAATGAAAAAAAAAGCATAATTACAAATATAATTTACTAATTATTTGCCCACAAATGAACTTGCATAACATAAAAATTGAAGTTTACTAAATCAGAATTTTTTTTAGTCTTAGACAAATTCAAGGGAGAGATAATTTTATTTCTGGGACTTAGACTGAACCTTAAATGATGGTTCTGGTCTTATTTAGCAGAAATGACCTTCCAGAAGTCAAGAATTGAATTAGTAGTAGGGAGAATACACACAGAAAACAATAAAGTAAGAACAGATTAAATATTCATATGGTCAAATAAGTGGGAAAGGTGAAAAAAACTGCAAAATAAGTTGGGATGTATTTATAGAAAGTCACTCTGTGGGTTTTCTATTTGTACCATTACAAATTACCACAAATTAAGTGGCTCAAAGCAGCACTTATCTATTATTTCATAGTTCAGTAGGTCAGAAGTCCATGTGGACTTGGCTGATTTCCCAGCACCTGGTCTCACAAGATTCAAATGAAGGTCTTTGCTGGTCTGGGCTCTTTCCTGGAGATCTGGCAGGAAGTCCACTCTTGGACAATTCATATTGTAAGGAGAACCTCCCTTCAAAGTCTGTGGTCTCTGTGTCCTTGCTGCCTGCTATCTGAAGGTCATTTCTAGCTTTTAGAGACATTCTCTAACCATATATAAATAAATAAATATATATATATATATATATATATATATATATATATATATATATATATATATATATAATCCTGGCTGTCCCCAGGGTTAGGAGCAGTGTTTTAGAAGAATTTATTTGGATATGCCCCTATGCAAATTTCCTTTATTTCAAATGTGTGGACGTGTGTATTTACATTATATTTAATAAAACATACAAAAGCTTACCTTTCCTTTCATTTATTTGATTTAATTAAATTTGTGGCAATGATCTTTGTTCTATAAACACTAATATTCTTGTTTAACCTTTTTATAAAATATTAATCTATCTTCAATACGCATTTCCCTACTCTCCATCAAGGTGTTTCTTTCCTTTAAACAGGTCTGAAAGTGTTGCCTCCCCAAAAGTTCTCTTCGAAGCTGACTGAGTACTTTCCAATCCTTGTTCTGACTGATCCTATTCCTGGAAGCTATACTCTAATTATGTAATTCAGTTTTCTTCTCATCTATAGAATGCAGTGGTATCGTGAAAATAATGTTTTTTATGTTTACTCATCTATTTGTGGGTCCCATATGTGTTTTTATTAATATTTCTTATATTGAATTACAAACTTATTGCAGGACAAGGTTAATAATCTGTAATTCTTAGCATAAACCAAAGACACATTATTTAATAAATGGTTTTTGTAGACAACATAATAATTATATTCACTTTGATCATTTAAAAATATACCAATACTTGGTATCAGATAATGCAATAAAATTGTGTTCATAAGTGAAATAATTTACTTTATTTGTATCAATCAAACACTGGAGGAAAGCACCTACAGTGTGATGGGAGACAACCCTCTATGGGTTTTTGCACATCTTGTGAACAGAGACATTTATGGCTTTTACTCTGACTACCTGTTCTGAAATGTTTGCAGAGAAAACAGCCTTAGAAAATGGAAATAGAGTCTCCCTCTGGGGCAGAAGGTATATTTATTGACTTTCCAGTATAATAAAGATACCATGTGCCTCTGGGGCAAAAGTCCATTATAAAACATTGGGATTAACTAGAGCTTCTTCTCTTTTAATGCAACCCACCCCATATGCAGGTACACCTGTCTCTTGTGGCATCAACCTGTACAGGGGTTAGGGAACCAATGAAAGAAATTAACTATACTCAAGCTGTTCCTATTGCTATGGATGATAAACTTGTCTCTGATTTAGGAAGCTTGTCTCTTCTGCTAGCATCCAGGAGATGGTGGCACGGTGGGTTGTTAGCTTGCAAACAGGGAAAATCTCAGATCTTTCACAGTTCCTGACATTATGTTTCAGGTACCTTGCTGCATATATTAAAGTAAAATATAAACTGTATCCTGCTCTCACATAGCCTGTTATCTGTCTGGAGGTGCCTTGGTTTGAGTCAAGAATGACAGAGGAAAAATTATCAGGAGGAGGAAGGATATCACGTGACTAGGTTTGTTTTTTCCTATTAGACCCTGTAGTTTGCTATTTTTTTATGAAGCCATCATTTATGCATGAAACAACAAAACAAAAACTAAATTGCATATGGATCCTATAACCCTTATAGTTTGCTAAGAGAATATTAATATTAAATTTATCAATTGTACTTATTCAGAAAGTTTAAGATCTTTTAGTAGGTCATCTTTTTTGCTGTTTGTTTTTTGGTTAGTTGATTGTACTCTTTTTGAGATTTTTTTAGAAACAGCTTATTTATTTCTGTTATACAGCAATAATTATTTTTTTTTTCTTTTGGTTTATAATTCTATGATTTTGATGTATCTCACCTCAGACACATTAATTCCATTATCACCCAAACTTCTGGATGGTGACTATCTTAATCCCCATTTTCCTGAGTTACTGGAAAAATTATCTTTTCTTATGCTTATTGAGCGTAAATATAACCTAAGTTCCATCACCTACTTACTTCCAGATGATTCCATGGTGGATATTTTAGGATTGGAGGGAGTAAAGTATTATGTTTGAAAAAAAAAAAAAGAAAAGACTATGTTCTAGTAGGATTTGAGGAAGACAGGGATAGAAAGCTCAGAGGTTACGAGGCCTAATTCCAGTCACATGCCATCTGTTCCCTTGGAGTTTAACCTTTCCTTTCACAAAGTGATTTATTTTAATTAGGACATGAATCCCTACTTGTATAGCCTGGAGAGACTCAAGCTAGAAGAGCAGAGTGGTCTGGTCCTTGGATCCTGGCCCTGGATGAACATACTCTAAGGATAAAGGCGAGGAGACAATGATAAACGTATTCACTGTTTTAGAACACAGTATTAATTAAGCAAAATAAATTGAGTACTGTTGGTGATGGCAACAGCAGTATTGGTATCTCTAGGGAGCAGGGACAATAGTGACATTTTAAATCATAGAAGTAGGAAGGAGCAAGTGTCTCCTCTTCTAAGTACAGATTAATCATTTAAATTTGATGTGGGATTATTTTTTTCTATAAAATATCCATCTTTATTTTAAGCAGTAAGATTACTTTGTACTCTATGAGAATGACAAAGTGTTAAGCTAATGAAAGAATATACACCTAATATGAATCTTTAGTCTAATGTTTCTCAAACCTCAGGCTATATTGGTATCACAAGAAAGGCTTTATAAAAATAGATCATGTTTTTATATTCTGGAGGTTCCACCTCCAGAGTCTCTGATCTAGACGATTACAGTGGGGCTTTTATAATAAATTTATGATTAGCATTTATAATAAATTTCCAGGTAATGCTCATGCTACTGTTGCTGGGTTCATACTTTAAGAAACATGCCTCTAACTTACTGGGAGAATGGGAGGGAAAATACATCTAAATATAATACTTAAAAAATATCTAGTCAAAATATCATGATCTTTGTTATAAGAAATATACTAACTTTGACTCTGTAATTACTGTCTTAATCCACTCAAGAAATAATTGTTAAGGGTACTCCAAGACCAAGGAATCACTGTGGTGGTGGTTGTAGCAGATAAATTAAAAAGTAGACATGGAGCCTATCTACAAAGAGCTTCTAGATTCAATGAAGAGATAAGACAGGTAAAAGACGATGACTTCCTGTAGAAAGGCTAAATGGAATTAAAAAAAAAAAAATGTGTAACCAGGCACAGTGGCACACCCCCGTAATCCCAGAGGCTCAGGAGGCTCTCAGGAGGATTGCAAGTTCAAAGCCAGCCTCAGCAATTTAGTGAGGCCCTGAACAACTTGGTGAGACCTTGTTTCAAAATTAAAAAATAGAAAAGGCTGGGGATGTGTTGGCTCAGTGATGAAGCACCTCTGTCTGTAGTGCTATGGTGGTTGGGGGACATTTTCTTGACAAAGATCAACAGGATGTGGTAGTACCAGTGGGAAAGATAAGCTTCATAGCTCCACACCTAAGAACTCTTGCTGCTGCATAAAAAATATTTTGTCTACTCTTATAGATGCTGCTAGGCAATTCATTCTATTTAAGGGACAGATTTCCAGATATGTTTACCACATACTGAGAGCTAGAGCTGGACAACTTGGTTAGTCTGATAATATGTGGTAATGGTTTTATTATATTGGGATCCTCTTAAAATTGTCACTATAATAACATGAGATTTCAATTTCAGTTTATTATCTGAGAGTTAATGAAACTGCACACTGTAGGAAAACTAGGAGTGAACACATATTTTGCTAAAATATGCACACAGTTTAGCTTGGTAGTCTTTCTAGCATAACATCATTAGATTTGTGTTAGATTAAACCATTCAGAATCTCAGATTATATTTTCTAATCTTTAGGTTGGAAAATCATCAGTGACATTTCCTAAATTTGTTTTCTACATTGCAAGCTTTCCAAGCACAAAATAAAGCCACTCCTTTAAATAGAGAAAAAAGTAACAACAGACATATTTAAAGGTATTGAACAAAACCTTATTTTGAGTATTAAAAAGGAAACAGAAAACCATTACAGGTGCCTATATGATTTCATACTCTATTATTTCTTTAGTCTGAAATCAGGTAGGAGGAGAGATAAACAGAGCATAACCCATCCCTTAGGAAATCAAAGGTAGACAGTCTATCTTGGTCAAACTCTAATCTTATCCCTACATCTTTCTAATTGCCCCTGGTCTCAGTTCTACCCTATGTCTGGAATCCTATTTTGTTGAAAATAATTTGTTACTGAGTTGATGTTATTAAACATTTCTTACATTACCAAATCCATCTCTAGTCATATGGTTTCAAATTAAACCAACAATAAATTGTATAAATGATGGTGAATTACTATAAAACAAAAGGATAATAAAATGTGAAAACTAGAGATCATAAAATATTTACCTGAAGTTAAGGAAAATTTAGTAATTTAACACATACTTTCAAGTGTGTAATCAGTAGAAACTACTAAAATATGGAATTTGAACATGTAAAACAAATATGTATGTGTTAAATTGGGAGTAAAATAATCTATTATCTCTACCTATTACTTTGAACAAATGGAAGAGAAATCTGTATATTTGTTTCAATCTTTAAATTCATATGCAGTGGGCATTTGCTAATCCAGTATTTGAAGATATTTCAAAAAACAATAATAGGTGCCACATGTTTGGTGTAGAACTTGACTCTCCTTATGGCATTTCTTGCCTCAGAGTTGCAAAAGTGTATTGATTTTGACATGCCAATAAAGTTACACAGAAAGAAATTGGGTTGAAATTGAATTTACCATGTAAAGTAAAATCCTATGCAACAAAATTAGGTGAAGAGTACAAATGTCCTTAATATAAGGAGTCCTTTCTATGTGCTGTCACCACCAAAGTCACAGGCTCATAAAATCACAGTTATAGAAAATAAGTCTCACTTGTCCCAATTCACACAGTAAGTGACACCTAATCTGGAAGTTGCATTATTTAAAAGAACTGAAGAAAACTCCCGCTGAAACAGGAACTTTCACATGTTATTGATAACCACTCAAATTAATCTTCTGATTATGACACTGTTTCCAAGTCCACACACCACATATCAATAAACAGAAGCACAGACATGTTGGTTTCCCATTATTCCCAATGCATGGGACTGTATGCATTCATACAGAATAATACTGTGGTCCTTAGCATCATATTTTCATGATCTTGTGAATGGTTTTCTGAACAAAATATTATAGTCCACTTTTGTATTAATTTATTTATTTTTCATTACATAAATTATGGAATTATGTATGAAAACACATAAACAGGTACTTTCTCCCTAATGGAAAGTCAGACACATCAATGAAGCTCCACTTAAGCACCCTGAACTCTCTGTGAGAATTTGTGAGAGTTTGAGAGTAATTTGGACAGAAAAAGTTGAGTGTTTCTGCTAAGACAGGTGTGGAGGAAGCTGAAGAATGCCAAAGAGTGATAGAGGAACTTAGTCAAAGAGCATTAAGCTGATGTCCACCAAATGGAAGACTCTGGAGAAGAATCTATGGCTATAAAATAGTAGTTGGAGAGTGACTGAGATGTATTGGTAATCAGTTTAATTTTTAATGTTGGTTGTATGTTCATGTTTTTAACATTAGCTCTAATCAGACATTGGTTTCCATCCCTTTATTTCTAATTACATTTGCTTCCTTGATGACAGATGCTAATGACATGACTTTAAATATCATGTATATGCCAACAACTCCAAATTTCCATCTCCAGCTCACTCTCTCTTCTGAATTTCAGACTTTCACATCCAATAGCTTACAGAGCATCTCTGCTTGAATGTCTAATCAGCATCTCAAATTCAACACGTGTTCCCCATCCAACCTGCAGTCTTCATTATCTCAGCTATACACATCATTCATCTAATTGCTCAAGCCCCAAATCTTAGAATTATGTTTTGCACTTCCTCCCTCATTTTAAATTAATTATGAAATCCTGTTTTTTTTTTCTTCTTTTAAATACATACACAATTTAGTTACTTAG
Organism: Callospermophilus lateralis; assembly: GCF_048772815.1. NCBI lineage: Eukaryota > Metazoa > Chordata > Mammalia > Rodentia > Sciuridae > Callospermophilus > Callospermophilus lateralis. The sequence goes on along the minus strand of NC_135308.1, from coordinate 18,265,759 downwards.
ATCAACTCCATTGGTAACACTGGTCTGACATACCACCTTTTACTTGGAGGTAAGATAACTGAATCAGTTAGTATGCATCATATTTACCATTTGGTAATGCCAAACTGTTCCCCCAAATTATATTTTACTCTACAATGAATAAATGTTTTCCTTCTTTCATATTCTCAGCAATAACCTTTTAAACTTTGGCGTTTCTGGTAAGTATATAGTTATGACACTATGGATCATGTTCTTTGATTGCTGGGGTTGAACTTTTTTTTTGAGAGGAGAGACAGTTTTTTTTTTTCTTTTTTAAATCAGTGGCTTGTGGGACTGAAAATTTTTTTTAAATTATGATTATACATAACTGTGGGAATCATTGTGACACAGTGATACCTGTGCATAACACAACTTGATAAACCATTTTCAATCCCTTTTAAAAATGTAATTTATTTAAAATTTATTCAGTTTCCTATGCTGCTACAAACCTAAATTCTCATCAACTCTCATTCAGGAGATAGCATTTTCATTCTAAGATGACACAGGTGAGAATTTTTTTGGGGGGGAGGCTGTTCCTCCATTTCTTCCATGTTCCCCCCAACCCCATTGCCATTATGAGTCAGCATCCGCATATCAAAGAAAGCATTCAGCCTTTCTTTTTTAGGGGTTGGCTTACTTCACTTAGCATTATATCCTCCAACTCCATCCATTTACCTGAAAATGCCATGATTTTATTCTCTTTTATTGCTGAGTAATATTCCATTGTGTATATATACCAGTTTCCCTATCCATTCATCTACGGAAGGGCATCTAGGTTGGTTCCACAATTTAGCTTTTGTGAATTGTGCTGCTATAAACATTGATGTGGCTATGTCCCTATAGTATGCTGTTTTTAGGTCCTTTGGGGATAAACTGAGGAGTGGGATAGCTGGGCCAAATGGTGGTTCCATTCCAAGTTTTCCAAGGAATCTCCATACTGCTTTCTATCAATTTGCAGTCCCACCAGCCATGTATGAGTGTGACTGTTTCCCTTGCCAACACTTATTGTTGTTTGTGTTCTTGATAGTTGCCATTATGACTGGAGTGAGATGAAATGTTAGAATATTTTTGATTTTCATTTTTCTAATTGCTAGAGATGTTGAACATTTTTTCATATATTTGTTGATTGATTGTATATCCTCTTCTGAGAATTGTCTGTTCAGTTCCTTGGCCCACTTATTAATTGGATTATTTGGTTTTTTGGTGTTAAGTTTTTTGAGTTCTTATATATATCCTAGAGATTAGTGCTCTATCTGATGTGCTTGTGGTAAAGATTTGTTTCCATTCTGTAAGCACTCTATTCACTTCACTGATTGTTTCTTTTGCTGAGAAGAAGCTTTTTAGTTTGAATCCATCACATTTATTCTATGAGGTCAATATCTTCCTGATTTCAAAACCAGACAATGACACATAAAAGAAAGAAAACTTCAGACCAAGATCTCTAATGAACATAGATGCAAAAATTCTCAATAAAATTCTGGCAAACCGAATACAAAAACATATCAAAAAGATAGTGCATCATGATCAAGTAGGGTTTATCCCAGAAATGCAAGTTTGGTTCAACATACAGAAATCAATAAGTGTAATTCATCACAAAAATAGACTCAAATATAAAAATCATATGATCATCTCAATAGATTCAGAGAGAGCATTTGACAAAATACAGCACCCCTTCATGTTCAAAACACTAGAAAAACTAGGGATATCAGGAACATATCCCAACATTGGAAAAGCTATCTATGCTAAGTTCCAGGACAACATCATTATAAACGGAGAAAAATTGAAAGCATTCCCTCTAAAAACTGGAAATAAACAGGGATGTCCTCTTTCACCACTTCTATTTAACATGGTTCTTAAAACTCTAGCCAGAGCAATTAGACAGTTTAAAGAAAGGGATATGGATAGGAAAAAGAAGAACTCAAATTATCACTCCTTTACCAGTGATATGAATCTATACCTAGAATACTCAAAAACTGCCACCAGAAATCTTCTAGAACTAATAAATGAATTCAGGAAAGTAGCAGGGTATAAAATCCACACCCATAAATTAAAGGCATTTCTGTACATCAGTGACAAATCCTCAGAAAGAGTAACTAGGAAAACCACCCCATTTATAATAGCCTCAAAACACAATAACAACAACAAAAAACAAAAACAAAAACAAAAAAACCTTGGAAATCAACTCAACAAAAGAGGTGAAAGACCTCTACAATGAAAACTACCGATCACTAAAGAAAGAAATTAAAGAAGACCTTAGAAGATGGAAAAAATATACCTTGTTCTTGGATAGGAAGAATTAATATTGTCAAAATGACCATACTACCAAAAGCACTATATATATTTAATGCAATCCCAATCAAAATCCCAATGACATTCCTCATAAAAATAGTAAAATCAATCATGAAATTGATCTGGAAAAATAAGAGACCCAGAATAGCCAAAGCAATCCTTAGCAAGAAAAGTAAAGCTGGTGGCATTACTATTCCAGACCTTAAACTATACTACAGAGCAATAGTTACAAAAACAGCATGATATTGGCACCAAAAAAGACCTGTAGACTGATGGTACAGAATCGAAGATACAGAGACAAAACCACACAATTACAGTTATCTTATATTAGACAAAGGCAACAAAAATGTACATTGAAGAAAAGATAGTCTCTTCAACAAATGGTGCTGGGAAAACTGGAAATCCACAGTAACAAAATGAAATTAAAGCTCTATCTCTCACCATGCACAAAACTCAACTCAAAGTGTATCAAGGACCTAGGAATTAAACCATAGACCTTGGCACCTACTGGAAGAAAAAGTAGGCCCAAATCTCCATCATGTCAGATTAGGCCCCAACTCCCTTAATAAGACTTATATAGTGTAAGAATTAAAATATTTTTTAATCTGCTTATTGCCTTTTGCCCAGTGTTTTTCATAATTTTTCTGGAATGGTCTCACTTGCTAAGAATGATGAAATAAAAATAAATACCTTGTGTGTATGCTTTTATTTTTAAGTATTTGAAAGTATGACAAAACTAATCGTGGACATGTTTATACTTGCAGACCTTAGACAATGTATGTCTTTCAATTATTTATTCTTCCCCACATTTTTATTGTTGCATTATAGTTGTACATAACAATGGGATTTGTTGTTACTCATTCATACATTCATACACAATTTAACAATATAAAATTTGACCAATATCAGTCCCCAACACTTCCTCCCTTCCTTCCTGCCTCTCACTCCGTGGTCCCTTTTCTCTACTGATTTTCCTTTGATTTTCATAAGACATCACACACACTTTCATTTTTTCTCTCTAGGTTTCACATATGAGAGAAAACATATAACCTTTGACCATCTGAGTCTGGCTTATTTCACTTAACATAACGTTTCTAGTTCTATCCATTTTCCTGTAAATAATAAAATTTCTTTTTCCTTTATGGCTAAATTAAATTCCATTGTGTATATATACTACACTTTCTTTATCTTTTTATCTATTGATGGACACATTAGGCTTGTTTCATAGTTTGGCTATTGTAAATTGTGTTGCTATAAATATGAGTGTGTGGGCTGGTGGTGTGGCTCAGTGGTAGCATGCTCACCTCACATGTGGAGGGCACTGGGTTTGTTCCTCACACCACATAAAGATAAAATAAATGTATTGTGTTCATCTACAAATATATATAACAAAAAAACCATGAATGTGCATGTATCACTATAATATAGTGACTTTAATTCTTTAGGAAGGGTATATCTGGGTCATATAGTAGTTCCATGCCTAGTCTATTGAGGACCCTCCATACTGATTTCCATAGTGGTTGTACTAATTTACAATCCCCCCAAAAGTGTAGAAGTTTTTTTTTTTTTAATTGATTTCTTTTATAAAATAAATGACAGCGGAATGCTTTACAATTCTTAAAATTACACGTATACAGCCCAATTTTTCATATTTCTGGTTGTATATAAAGTAGGTTGACAACAATTCATGTCTTCATACATGTACTTTGGATAATGATGTCCATCACATTCCACCATCCTTGCTAATCCCCTGCCCCCTCTCTTCCCCTCCCACCCCTCCGCCCTATCTAGAATTCATCTATCCCTCCCATGGTCCGGCTCCCTATCCCACTATGAATCATCCTCCTTATATCAAAGAAAACATTTGGCATTTGGTTTTCTGGGTTTGGCTAACTTCACTTAGCATTATTTTCTCTAAAATGCATCCATTTACCTGAGAATGCCATGGTTTTATTCTCTTTTATTGCTGAGTAATATTCCATTGTGTATATATGCCACATTTTTTTTTATCCATTCATCCATTGAAGGGCATCTAGGTTGGCTCCACAGTTTAGTTATTGTGAATTGTGCTGCTATAAATATTGATGTGGCTGTGTCCCTGTAGTATGCTGTTTTTAAGACTTTTGGGAATAAACCAAGGAGAGGGATAGCTGGGTCAAATGGTTCCATTCCCAGATTTCCAAGGAATCTCCATACTGCTTTCCAGATTGGCTGCACCAATTTGCAGTCCCACCAGCAGTATATAAGTGTGCCTTTCCCCCCACATCCTCGTGAACCCTTATTATTGTTTGTATGCATAATAGCTGCCACTCTGGCTGGAGTGAGATGAAATCTTAGAGTAGTTTTGATTTGCATTTCTCTAGTTGCTAGAGATGATGAGCATTTTTTAAATATATTTGTTGATTGATTATATCCTCTTCTGAGAAGTGTCTGTTCAGGTCCTTAGCCCATTTGTTGATTGGGTTATTTGTTTTTGGTGCTTAGCTTTTTGAGTTCTTTATATACCCTAGAGATTAGTGCTCCATCTGATGTGTGAGGGGCAAAAATTTGCTCCCAGGATGTAGGCTCTCTGTTCACCTCACAGATTGTTTCTTTTGCTGAGAAGAAAGTTTTTAGTTTGATTCCATCCCATTTATTGATTCTTAGTTTTAATTCTTGCACTATTGGTGTCTTATAGTGTCCCTCTTGGCCCAATGGGCAGCGCGTCAATCTCACAATCTAAAGTGTTTTTTCCCTACACATTTTCTTGAGCATTTATTATTATTTTCTTAATGACTGCCAGTCTGACAAGTTTGAGATAAAATATCAGAGTAGTTTTGATTTACATTTCCTTAATTGCTAAAGATGTGAACATTTTTTTTCCATTTATTTGCTGGCCATTTGTATTTCTTCTTTTGAGAAGTATCTGTTCAATTCATTTGCCTATTTATTAATTGGTTATTTGATGTTTTGGTGTATAGCTTTTTTAATTCTTCATATGTTTTAGATATTAATCCTCTGTCAGATGAGTAATGAGCAAAGATTTTCTATCATTCTGTAGGTTGCCCTTTCACAATCCTAATTGTTTTCCTATTTTGTGTGTGTGTGTGCAGGAGCTTTTTAACTTGATGCTGTTTCATTTATTAACTCTTGGCATTATTCCTGAGTTTTAGAGGGCCTATTGAGAATGTTGTTTCCTGTGCCTAAAAGTTGAAATGTTGGCTTTGATTAATTTGAGGAGTTGCATAGTTTCTGTTCTAATTCTCAGGTTTTTGATCTGTTTTGAGTTGATTTTTTGTGGACGGTGAGAGATAGGGTTTGGTTTCATCCTTTTACACATGAATAACCAGTTTTCCTGGCATCATTTATTAAAAAGGTTGTCTTTTTTCCAATGTATGTTTTTGGCACCTTTGTCAAGGATCAGATGACTCTCTCTGTGAGTTTGTCTCTGTGTTTTCTATTCTGTACCACTGCTGAGAGCCATAGCCTAGTGGGAATGATGCATGGCATTTTTGCCAGAATGGAGTGGTTGCCAGCAAGCCATTGAGATGATAATGGTTATGTTAAACTGTATATTCAATTGCATATTAGACCCCTGCTGTCCGCCTCAGCCATTGGTTGGGGAAGTGCTGGAGGAGGGATTTCCTGAGGAGGGATTTCTGGTTGGTGGTTCCTGGAGGAGCTGCATGGCCTTCGGGAGAGTTCCCAGGGAGCGTGTGTGGAGTGTGCTGGTGGAGTTCAGAAATAAAGTTTGTTCCTGCTTGAGTGGCATGATTTGTGCCCAGCCAGACTGTGGCATACCACTGGTCTGTGTGTCTGTTTTGACATCAGTACCCTTCAGTTTTTGCTACTATAGCCCTGTAGTATAATTTGAAATCAGGTATCATGATGCCTCCAATATTGCTTTTTTGGCTTAAAATTATTTGACTATTCTGGGTCTTTTATTCTTTCATATGAATTTTAGGACTGTTTTAGCTAGTTTTCTGAAGAATGTCAGTGAATTTTGATGGGGTTGCATTGAATCTATATATTCCTTTTGGTAGTGTGGCCGTTTTAACAATATTAATTCTGCCTATCCATGAACATGGGAGGTCATTCTGTCTTCTGAGGTCTTCTTCAATTTCTTTATTCAATGATTTATAGTTTCAATTGTAAAGGTCTTTTACCTCCTTAGATTTATTCCTAGTTTTTTTTTTTTTTTAAAGCTATTGTGAATGCAATTGTTTTCCTGATTTTTTTCTTGGCAGCAGATTCATTGTGGGTATATAGGAAAGCTATTGATTTTTTGTATGTGGATTTTGTAACCTGTTGCATTGATGAATTGATTAACTCTAGCAGTCTTTTGGAAGAGTTTTTTGGATCTTCTAAGTATAGAATCATATTATCTTCAAACAGTCATAATTTTACTTCTTTCTTTTCTACTTTTATCCCTTTTATTTCTAGCAGTATATTAAATAGGAGTAGTGAGAGTGGACATTCTTATCTTGTTTCAGATTTTTTAAAAAGTGCTTTCAGTTTTTTCTTATTTACTTGGAGATATGAGGTTGACTTTGGGTTTTTCATATATAGCCCTTCTGATGTTAAGGTAGACTCCTTCTATCCCTATTTTTTTTTAAATCATGAATAGGCACTGAATTTTGTTGAAGGCCTTTTTTTGTAGCTTTTGAGATGATTACGTGATTTTTGTCCTTAATTCTATTTATGGGCTTGCATTTATTTATATTTCACATACTTTTTATACAATATTTCATGGCAATTCTATTGGTTGATTTCATAGCTTCCCAATTACAACAAAAGTTTTCTTTATCTGTTTATATCATAAAAGAGACACTTCATTTCAGTTTTTCAATCCCCTCTCCCACTCTAGTATTGAAAAAATGTCAATAAGCTAACAGTATCTGTCAAATTGAATAGTAACCACAATTAAGGGGGATTATCAATGAATGAGGAAATCACTAAACTCTGAGAACTTCATTACCACTTAATGAAGTTAAATGGTATATATATATATAGCATTTCACTAACCCATTTTTAACAATACCTTTTATTTGATAATAAGAACCCTATTAATTAGAAATGATCTGATTTTTTATCCCTTTATAGTTCACTTGGAAGCAAGAAATCCACAGTGTTCAATTTTTATACTCAAATAAAACAAATAATATATATATATATATATATATATAATTTTTTAAAAAGTTGAATATATATACATATATACTTATATACTTTTTACAATTGAATATATATATATATACTAATATATAATTTTATATAATATATATATGTATACACACACACACACACACACACACACACACACACACACATCGTCATACCCAGTGCTTTGGGCCTGAGGTAAAGAGAAACATCATGGACATAGCAGAGGAAAGCTGTCATCTTGTGGCAGCCAACAAGAACAGAGAGGGAGGAAGAGAGAGAAAAGAAGAGTCCAGACAGAATATAATTCTTACAGGAGTCATCCCCAGTGACTACTTCCTCCATCTAGTTCTCAGCTGTGACCTACTTCCTCCAACTTGTTCTCAGCTCCTATTATTCCATCTGGCCATCAAGGGATTAATCCACTGATGAAGTCAGAGACCCTCAGGATCCAATCTCTTCCCCAAGGTTCTACCTCTGAACACATGAGACTTTGGAGACATTCCAGATCCAAACCATAACAGGTAGTGGTTATTATTCTAAACTGATGGAGAGTGGCTTAATTTTTTTCTTCATAAACAACAGAAATAATCCACAGAGAAGTTGTGGATTTAAGTTATGGTTATCAGATTGTTGCTTAATTATTTATTTTTCATAAGTGTGGAGTAATGCTACTGCTCCTCTCTATTTATACCCATTATATTTCTGAAGACTGAAAGATCTTTGGTAAACATTTAAACTTCTCAGAGTTCTCCAAGATAGTTAAAACTCTTTGACCAGACATAGGAATGTTTATTTCAAGTGATACTTTAAATAAATAAATTTATATATGTGAAATCTTATTGTTCAAAATAAGATAATAATAATAATATAAATATATTGACATGTACAAAATTAATGGAAATTAGTGATATTTTCTCTTTGATATCTCCTTAGTAATGTGACATTATATGTATTTAAGGGCATATATGTGGAAACTATTATGTAATATGGCTTTTGTTATGTTCTCTTGATTGGGGAACAAGAGAGCCATAGGTGGCAGACAGCAAGATCAATTGCCTGCAACATAAGTGACTTTATAAAACTTACTTAACTTCTTTGAATTGCAGTGTCTTTGCCAATAATGAAAAATAGTTATCATGAGAGGAATGAGAGGAAAAGAAATATCACAATGCACACATATTTGTCAATAGATTTTTTTTAACTATTGGCTGCAGTTATAGATATGTGGTAGAGAGCTTGCCTAGTGTGTGTAAGGCACAGAGTTTGATACTCAGCACCTCATAAAAAATAAATAAATAAAATAAAGGTATAAAAAATATTTAAATTATATTTAAAAAAACTATTGGGCTCTTCTGCATTTATTTTTTAATGAATTTTTGTAGTACATAATATGTACCATAAACGTGTTATTTCAGAAGTTTAGCAATAATGCTATTATCAGATAGTCTAACATGTATTCCATTTATTCATTTGAGCGGAAAAAGTCATAATCTTCAAAGTGCTTTTTTAAGATTTTACTAACTATAAAAGGTCTTGATTATTCTATTCATATGGAGATATCTTGCTTGCTGATTTTTATTTCAAAAAGTAAATATGCATTTTAATACAATCAAAGCATACAAAAATGCAAAGAAAATATCCTCCCTGACCCACTGGGAGGTGTGGATGTGTCCTTTGGCATCTACCATGTTAGTATGTATTCACATGCCTTCACCCACAGTACTAACTAGATAGCATATCAATCAGTCTTCTCACTGTTAACCACTTGGGATGATTCTGTTTTTACTATCAGAACCAAACTACAGTGAATTTATTTACAGCTAATGAAAAATTTCCAAAATTAGAATTACAAGATGAAAGTGTACACACAGTTTTTAAAGTTTTAGATTAATTTTCCCTGGGGAGATATTTTATCAACTTTAATTAACCATCCAAAGTTGATAGCAACTCCCCACTTTCCTGAACTCTTGCTTCTACTGGATTTTACTATTGAAGTTGTCTTTAGAAATTTGAACATGAAATGTTTACTTTTATTTTAATTGCATGATTACTAGAAGAATGTTTAAAACTCAAGGTATGTTGCCTATGAATTATACAGTAGCAAAAGCAGCTATGAGAAGTAGAGTCTGCAGTCCCCACAAATATGTCAGGAGAGTTAATACCAGGGGAAAGGGAAGAGGTAACTTTCTCTGAAAATGATACTTGGGGCTGGGAAGAGCAAGAATCAGTAAAGCAATTAAACATACATACTTCAGATAGTAGAGGATAGGAAAGGCACAGAATACAACAAACTCCAGAATGGCAATATGTAAATCAATGGTTGTGCAACTGAAGTGATTCTGCAATCTGTATATGGGGTAAAAATGGGAGCTCATATCCCACTTGAATCAAAGTGTGAAATATGATATATCAAGAACTATGTAATGTTTTGAACAACCTACAATAAAAATTAATTAAAAAAAAAAAAAAATACATACTTCAGTCAGAGAGCTCAGGTTTATCAGTTTCCAGATACAGTAGCTGTTGAAATCATGGACAAATTGTTCAATTGTTTTGAAATTTTGTTTAATCCTCTATAAAATATCACACAAACTTACTACAATTACTTTAATATGTGTGTATATTTTTTGTAATTACTTGATTTAGTATTAATGAAATTTATTACTTAAATTTTTATCTACAGAGATTAAAGAGGAGGTCATATTATTGCCTATTTCATAGAATTTTTGTGAAGGTTTAAAATATTTCAAGAGAGAAGGGAAATTGCATGGAAATGGAAGGAGACCCTCAGGGGTATACAAAATTACATACAAGAGGAAGTGAGGGAAAAGGGGGAGAAATAAAAGGGGGAGAAATGAATTACAGTAGAGGGGGTAGAGAGAGAAGAGGGGAGGGGAGGGGGGAGGGGGGATAGTAGAGGACAGGAAAGGCAGCAGAATACAACAGACACTAGTATGGCAATATGTAAATCAACGGATGTGCAACTGATGTGATTCTGCAATCTGTATACGGGGTAAAAATGGGAGTTCATATCCCACTTGAATCAAAGTGTGAAATATGATATATCAAGAACTATGTAATGTTTTGAACAACCAACAATAAAAATTAATTTAAAAAAATAAAATAAAATATTTCAAGTCAGGAGTTTAACATGGTGCTTGGTATATACTATGAGCTCAATAAAGGTTCATAATTACTAATTATTTTGTTTTGTTTTGATAACCTCTTATGTGACCTTGGTAGTATACTTTTAAAAAGTTTATAATTTGGACCCTGCAGAATTATTTCATTATTTTCTATAAATCCTAAGAATTTAAATTTCCAAGAGATTCTTTAAAGTAATTGGTATGTTGAATACAGGTTATTTTTTGAAGGTAGTGTATAACAAATCCCATTTTAATATGTTAAGATGTGATACAAAAAATGAACAGCATGATAGGCATTGTTTGTCTTGTTCCTATTTTTTTCTTGTAGACCAAAGGATAGCATACTATCCTCAGATCCGCAAAATTCCCTCTTCTTATCTGTTCTTTCTCTTCCATCCACTTTCGTCCTCCTTGGATCCTTTCAATCCAGTACTCTAATCTCACCTTTGCAGTGAAAATTTCCCTCACAAAATATACTGACTCACCCATGCTGAAAATTATGTCGCAGTTGTTATCTCAGTTGCACAGGTTTATGTGTGATATTGTATTATCCTAATCGCTAATTAGAGCCTGTTTTATAAATCTAAACTCCTCCACAAAGCTATTTATTCATGCTTCCTTGCATACCAAACACAGAGCCTAATAAATTCCTGATATTCAATAAACATACCACATAGTTGTTTTATTGTAATTAAAAAATGATCACATTCACATATGTCACTTATGATTAGGGTACATCTTTTATGTTAAGGCAAATCCTTCACAAAAAATATTTCAATAACAGAAAGTTTGATCTTGAAGAAGGATGCAGAGTGGATGGCAAATTACTTTACAAGGTTATTATAGAGCAGCTTTTTGTCTTTGCTCACCATTAGTTGATGATCAGAATAAAATACAATTTATAGTTCAACTACAGTGATGACCGGAACAAAATTTATTCTGTGTATAAATATTAAACATACCTTTGCTTCATTTTTGAATGTTAAAAAAATAGAAAAGTATATAAGCACCTTTTTCATTTTTTTTTAAACAATCAAGGCTGATTCTTGTTTTTCTCCAAAAACAGCTATTTTTCTCATTGCTAGGAATGGAACCTAAGACCACACACAGGTCAAGCACAAATTCTACCATAGAACTACATTCCCAACCCCTGAGATTTTTTTTCCAAAGTTCTATGAAATATTTTTATGTGATATTATATTAAAATAATATATTTTTAAAATATATCCCTTTGTAAATGATAACTAAAAGTATTGAGGAATATTATTATTCATTAGAAGAAATATTCATATATTAATTATATATTGCTGTTCAGAAAACACAGATGATCCCAATTGGTTTTCTCCTTGACAGGTGTTTTTATAACTAATTACTGTCAATTTTTCACTTGTAAAATCTGTATAAATGTAGAAACCCAAAAAGGAAAAAAAAAATCTTCAAAAATTGTTTTCTCCAAAGAATACAATATTAAAAGAAATATAGTTATTTTTTAAATTCTCACATCCATGAAAAATAAAACATTGTATGAAATATCAATAGATTTTAAAACAGCATTTGTAACTGAAATTCCTGATGTATTTCTTATAGAAATTTAATAGCTTCTCTCTATGAATACTCAAGCAAACTGAAAAATTACCTCAAAGGTCATATTCAAGCAATTCTAAATTCCTCATATAGTAAAGGTACTACAAATCAATACATAGAAGATAAAATTCAGTAAAGTTTAATATGCTCAGGAACTCATGACCAACCACAAACATCTATTACAGCAGTGCTGGCCAATATCACTTCCTGAGACCCTGTAGGATGAGCTGGTCATTGGCTACAGGTGGGAGGCAGGTTAGAGAAAAACATGGCTAGCTTGGGAGGTGAATTTCATTTTCTTCTAATTAGTTGCATGTGGCTAATGCAGTCTTAGAGAAAAGGAGGTCTTGAATTCCTGGTAGGTAACAGATTGTGCCATCAAGAGGGCTTAACTAAAGTAAACAATAACAACAATATATGTTTTTTTCATGTCATATGCAAAGTAAAATATATGACAGAAATAACTCAAAGGTTGGGAAGAACTAATTGGAATTGTTGGAGGGCTCTTGTACAACAAAAATATTGTCTTTTAATAAAGGTAGGTCTTTTAATAAAATATGGTCTTTGAACAAACATCGCTAAAACTATTGGATGTCCATAGACCCTGAAGTTAATCCTGAAGTATACCTCACACCTTATAAATTAAATTAACATGAACATATTCTTAATGAATTTCTTATGAATTTAAAACTATAAAATTCTGTAAGAATCTATATGAGAAAATATCTTTTGTTCTTGTGTTAGGTAAAGGGTTTGGGGGTATGATGCAAAATACATAGCCCAGAAGAGGAAAAAATAAAGATAAATTGGACTTGATCAAAATAATTTAATTTATTTTAATTTAATTAAAAAGCCTCAAAAAAGACCCATATAGAAAAGCATACACTAGGGTTAAGGAAATGAAAATGAAAGGGTGGAGCTTTCCAAGACTGCAACAGCAGGACATCATTTTACCCAGAATTGTGGGAGGAGAGAAATCCTGTGATGTTACAGAGCCCAGTAAGAGCTAAAACCCTGGAAGAGGGGCTGCCCATGAGTGGCATAATTTGGTGAGGAAAGTAGCTACTGGCAAAACCACAGGAAATCTAGAGTTAATCCAGGAAATAAATTATCTGCCACTGACCACCCAGCCCAACCATAGAAATAAGCCTCTCAGGACATAACAATAAGTGAGAAGATGGATAGCAGGTGAACTGGAGGAAACACCCCTCTGCTTCCACTCTACCACTTAGTTTTTATTTCTGTCTTTCCCTCAATTAAAAAAAAATGCACTCCCAACAAAGAAGAATTACAAACTCTTAGAAATAGTGACTATATAATTTTTCAAGATAATGTCAATTCAGCCACAATGTTGTTTGACTGTGCAAGTCAAGTACTTCACTCTTCTCCAGAGCTCATTTACCCTGATAAGGGACCCAAACTCCCTCTAGAGAAGACACAGGGAACATTCACAATGCATACTTATTGCCATATTAGAGTTTTCAATTCCTTCTCGGTTAATGTGCTGCTGGTCTTGACTCTGACTTAAATCTAGGACTTAAGGTCAAGGGGCTGTAAAACCAAAATGGTAGATTGATCCCTGCACACATAGGTACCTCATATTTTCTTCAAAATTCCTGGTGGAGATTCCTGTAGTAGTAGCTTTTGCCTAGTCCAATGTCATGATTCCTCTTCCTAGGTATAAGATCCTTAGACCATTTCCCACCATTCTTCCTCAGTTCTTGTCCAATGAAATCAGTAAAGCTCTTCAAATTAACTCACTGTGTGGTTTCCCTGTTGGGGAAGGGACTTTTCATTTTCTTATCCAGTAATCCTCAGATTTCACTCTCATGATGAGAGGGGAGACAATGAAAGATTAAGATAGATTCAGAGAAAAATGAACATACTATTTTCCCCAAAGTGAACTAATTGACTCCTTTCTTTTTAAGAAAATTTGGTTCCTTTAAATTTAGAGAGAGAGAGAGAGAGAGAGAGAGAGAGAGAGAGAGAGAGAGTTATTTGAATCCAAATCTCAGCTGGTTTTGCCCAATCTCATGATTCTACTGCTTCCCACCAAGCTTTTGTCAAATTGCTCAAGTCATTAACATTGCCACTCTGCATTTCCTATATGTGGATCTTAGATTTGACACTCAGGCATGATCCTAGGCTACCTTAATTATTTTTGAACTGTTATTAAGATTTTACAGTTCTCCACCTTTCCTTGGGTAGGTCATTTAACGTTTTAAGCATATATTTATCTTTGTGTAAACTCTCAAGAATAGTCAGAAGCAGATTTGCCCCATTCCTAACCTGTGTAATCACTACTTTTGCCATATCCACCAAGTGCCAAAGATAGGTAATCACTCAATGCTCTGTGCTCAATCAGTAATTCACTTAACATCATTCCAGTGAGAAATTAAAAACTGGGAAGCACTTCATTAAAGATTACACTGTTTTACCAACAATGAGCTTATACATTTCCTCGTAAATATGAAAGCAAATCAACCCAAGTATCCCACTCACGATACCAGTTATTGCATTAGTTTGGGTTGTAGCAAAAAAACAGATGGAATACTCAAAATGATTTTACTAAAAATAATTTAAAGTATGCAGAGTTAAGGAAACCAAACAGGGATAGTGAGTAATTATCATGGGATTTCTGGGAGGAAATAGTTGAGAAAGTGCAATGCATTTGGAAGATGTAGAACCACTCAACAAGAACTAAAAGCTAAAAAGGAAAAAAAAAAAAAGCTAAAGAGGAAAGCTACTACTGTTGGAAATGTACAAAGACTAAATACCATGATTTCACTCACCTCCCACCTCCACTCCTTTGCTGTTGCCTCCCATTTAGCAAAGTCAGTCAAAACGAGAAGACCTGGCATTACTGTTGATGTGGCCTATGGTAATCAACCTCAGAATACAGTGCAGAGCAGAGAGGAATAGAAGAGAGAGAGATCAACAGGCAAAAAATGAACATGAACACTTTCAAAGACTCACAGGCAATTTCTGTGAGTAATTATACTCTTTTGTAATTATAGATTTTACAAGGTGAAAGTTTAAGGAATAATCTCAGAAATGGGTATTGTAAAGTAAGCTAAATGCCAACCAAAAGAACCTTATCCTTTTATATAAATAATTTTAATTTTAAAACCAGTTTATCAAATTCTGTGATGAGCCCAGTGCATTATTATAGCAAGCAAAAGTAGATGTAAAATGCATAATATTGAATTTATCAGGAAATAATATCAAAATTGTATGTAGATAATTATAAATCTAAGTATGATAATAACATAATTGTTCCTACTAATATATTAGTGTATACGTAGTAGTATCTAATTGTGGTCTGATATACTTTTCCCAGATTACTAACTATATTGAGAATTTTTATATACTTATTAATGATATGTCTTTTTTGATGAAATACCCATTGAAAATTCATTTCAAATTTATATTGGGTTATTTTCTTACTGAGTGATAAAAGCTCATTTTAAATTTTATAATATGTAATTATGTCTGAGTAGACAGGTAGGTAAGTAGATAAAATATTTAAGAATACGTACATATAATATATATATAATATTTTTCCCACTTTATCTTGTCTTTTGTATTTATTTCAAATGATGGCTTTTATTTGAATTAAATTTATCAAATATTTTTCTTCTATGATTCATGACTTTCTTCTACCAAAAAGTATTTGCTTAATCCAAAGTTGCAAAGGTTTTTTCCTAGGTTTCCTTTTAGAGGTTTTATAGTCTAGCCTTATATTTTGGTTTTTGTTATAATTTGAGTGGAATTTGGCAATGATGTGAAGTAAGGGCCAATGTTCATTTATTTCCAAATATATACACAGTTATTGTAGCACCAATTGTTTAAAAGAATGTAATTATTTTTCCTGAACTATTTCTTGGCATATTTGTAGAATTGATTGACCACATATGTGTAGATATTACTGAAAACTCCCTTTTATTTGTGTTGATCCATTTGTTCATATACCAATAGAGTTTTAATTACTATAACTGTATAATAAATTTCAAAACCTGATGAAGCAAGTTCCTCAATTGTTCACTTTTTCAAGTGTTTTCTTACTGGTCTGGGCTCTTTATAATTCCATACAAATTTTATAATTAGCTTATCAATGTTTATATAAAGGCTATTGGGATTTTAATTGTTATTGAATTACATTTATAAATAAATTTAGGGAGAATTAACATAATTATATTAATATTCTAACAATAAGCACAAAATGTTTCTCCATTTAGTTGTCAATTTTTTTTCCAAAAAAATGTTTGTATTTTTTATTATTTCGAACTCATATATACTTTAATGTATCCTTATTACTCTTGGTTTTGGGTGCTATGATAAATGATATTTTCAAAAATAACATTTTTATTATTGTTTGCAATCAGTATAACTACAATTGACTTTGTACATTGACATTCATTTCTGTAATTTGTCTTAATTTATTTAGTTCTCCTTGTGTTTTGTGAGATTTCTTATGCCTTTCTATGGACCGGACCATGTCTTCTAAAAATAAAGACAATTATATTGTTTTTATTTTTCTCTTTAATTTGGCATGGTTTTTGTGTCCTTTCTTCCTTATTGATTTGGCTAGAACCTCCAGTTCAGCATTGACTGGAAATGATGAGCGAGAACATCCTCGTCCTGTTCCTGGCCTTAAGGAGTTTGCTTACTCATCAGTAAGCATGATGCTAGCTACAGGTTTTCATAAATAGCTTCTATCAAGTTAAGGGAGTGGTAGCTATTTTCTGTCACATTTTCTATAATTTTAATGTAAACATGTGCTAAATATTATCAAGTGCTTTCTCTATTGAGTGCATCATGGTTTGTTTTTTCTCTATTGAGTGAATCATGTTTTGTTTTTTTTTCTTTTAGTGTTTATCATAGAACAATGCATTGTCAATTAGTAAAGCAACTTTGCTACCTGGAATAAGCCCCATTCACCATGATCTTAGTACTCTTAAATATTACCAAATATAGTTTATTAAAATTATGCTAAAGATTATGGCATTTATGTTTCTGAGGGATATTGATAAATAATTCTGTTTTCCCCACTTTGGGATGTTTTTGTATAGGAGTCATTGTGACCTCAAAAAATAAATTGAGAAAATGTGCCCTCTTTTCTCAAGAAATGTGTGTCAGATTGGTAGTTACCACTAACTCAAATACTAGTAGAACTTCTTGGTGTTGGTTTGTGGACCCAGGGCTTTCTTTGTTGCATAAATTTTAATTGTGGATTAAATCTCTTTGGTAGAAATAGTATTATTCATATTTTCAAATCTTCTTTAGTCAGTTTTCTTAATTTATGTTTTTCAAGATATTAAATCCTTCAATCTGTCAGTTTCAAGCATAAAAGCATTTGTGATATTTTCTTATTATCCTTTTGTTATTTGTTTAATATGTATTGTCTACTCTTTTGTCCTTGTGATTAGTAAATTAGAGCCTAAGTCTTTTTTCTTGATTAATCTAACTAGAGATTATTTAATTCTATTTAACTTTTCAAAGAATTAGCTTTCAGTTTTACAATTTTCTCCTTTGTTTTTTCCATAGGTTATCAATATCCTTTATTTAGTTATAATTTTCTTTTTTACTTACTTTTCACTGATGTGTTTTCCTCTCTTTCACTTCTTAAGGTGGAAAATTAGGTCCTTGATTTTTAGACTATTCTGTTTCATAGATGTATATGAAGCATGTATATACATATATATATATATATATATATATGTATATATATACATTTATATATGTGTGTAATATATTTAAATAAATATATATGAATATATATGTATATCTATTGTTAAAGCTATATGTAAAAATATATAAATATATATGTATATTTATTGTTAAAGCTATATTTCTCTTTGAGCACTGATATGAGTGCAATCCCCAATTTTACATGCTGTGCTTCCATTTGCATTCGTTTCCCAATGTATTCTACTTGCCACTGAGATTTCTTCTCTGGCTCATGGACTTTATTGAAATATATTAATTGGTTTCCAATACTTGGGAATTTCTCCAGATTTCCTTATTGTTGATTTCTAATTTTATTTCACTTTGATTATAAGACACAAATTTATTTTAGCTCTTTTAAATTTACTGAATAATTTTCATGTTGATTTTGTATATATTTTGTGAATTTTTTATGTGTACTTGAAAAAATTGAGATTTTGCAGTTCTTGAGTGCAGTTGGTTGTCAGTGTTGTTTTAAAATATACTCTTTGCACAGAAACTCCTAATTGATTTCCACTGTGGTTGTACTAATTCACAGTCCCACCAACAGTGTAAATGTTCCTTCTCCCTGCATACTCCCTAGCATTTATTTTTATTTGTATTTGTGATCATTGCCATTAAAACTTGGGTTAGGTGAAATCTCAGGTTAGTTTTGATTTGCATTTCTCTGCACAATTTTTCATGTATTTCTTAGACATTTGTATTTCTTCTTTTGAGAAATATTCTCTTTAGTTCATTTGCTCATTTTTTAACTGGATTATTTGTTGTTGGTTGGTTTTTGTTTGTTTTGTTGTGTTTTTTTTTTTATGGTGTTAAGTTTTTTGAGTTTTAAACATATTCTGAATATTAATCCAGAAGGGTAGCTGGCAAAGATTTTCGCCCATTCTCCATGTTCTTTCTTCAAGGTTGTTTCCTTTGCAGTGCAGAGGGTTTTTAATTTGATGTCATTCCATTTTTTAATTCTTGTATTATTTCCTAAGTTTTAGGAGTTCCACTGTGAAAATTGTTGCTTGGACCTAATTGTTGGAATGCTGCTTCTATGTTTGGTAACAGCTGTAAAGTTCCTGGTCTAATTCCAAGGTCTTGAGTCCATTTTGAATTGACTTTTATGCAGGATGAAGGATGGGGATCTAATTTCATTTCTTCCACATGTGAATATTCAGTTTTCCCAGCACCATTTGTTTAAAAGGCTGTCTCTCCTCCAATGCATGCCTTTGGTGCCCTTGTCAAGTCATCAGCTCCCTGTGTTGTCATCAGCTCCCTGTGTTGGTGAGGGTTTGTCTGTATGTTTTCTACTTCATTGGTCTATGTGTATGTTTTTAGGTGGGTACCACAGCTCCAGCTCCGTGGTATATTTTGTAACCATGTATTGTGATGCCTCCAGAGTTGCTTTGCCTCTTCTTGATCTTTTATTCATCAATATTAATTTTAGGTCTGTTTTTTTTCTAGTCTTGTGAAGAATATTATTCTTTTTTGGTGAGGATTGCATTGACTTTGTAGATTACTTTTGGTGATATGTTCATTTGACGATATTTATTCTGACTTCAAGAACAGGAGAGGTCTTTCCATCTTCTAATGCCTTCTTCAATATCTTTCTTCAGTGATCTACAACTTTCATTGCAGAGGTCCTTCACTTCCTTGGTTATATTTATTCCTAGAATTTGCTTTGTTTGCTTTGTGTTTTTCTTTTTTATAATTTTTGCCCTTTACCCAGAGCCAACTAGAGTGTTTAGATGATTTATATTTAATGTGTAAGTAGCAATAGTTTTAGGTTACAATGTATCATATTGCTGTGCTTTTTATTTGTCTCGTTCTCCTTTTTTCCTCTGCCTTATTTTGAATTGTTACTTTTATCATTCTATTTTCTCACGATCTTTGGCTTATCAGTGGTACCTATTTCTTTTTTGTAGTGCATTACAAGTGCTTAAATATCCCATATTTCACTGATCGCCATGTACCATCATGCCATTTCACACAGATACCATGTATCATATGTATCATACTACTTTACATGAGACTCTTGCAGTGAGGTGCTTCCCTCACCCTTTTTACTTTAATCCTGCCTAAAGAAATTCCTTCAACCCTTCTTTACATATCATTCTCTTACAGATGCCATCTAGCCGCAGATAGTTGTCTTTATTTGAAAGTAATTTAAAAGATAAATTGAATATTAACCTCCTTTTCTTTTTTTAAAAGGAAAAGGAAAGAATTTACAATAGCCTTGCAAGTGTGTTAAGATTTCTGTTCCGGCCAGGCATGGTGGCGCACACCTGTAATCCCAGCAGTTTAGGAGGCTGACTCAGGAGGATTGCAAGTTCAAAGCCAGCCTCAGCAATAGTGAGGTGCTGACTAACCCAGTGAGACCCTGTCTCTAAATAAAATACAAAATAGGTCTGGGAATGTGGCTCAGTGGTCAAATGCTCCCGAGTTCAATCCCCAGTACTCCTCCCTCCCCCCACAAAAAGATTTCTGTTCTGAAGTGAAAGATTTTGCATAATAATTTTAATATGGCCTAGTTATCCTTCAGGTTTTTTCATGTTTATTCATTTGCTAAATGTGGCTATTTTTAGAAAAAAATATTCTTGAGTAATTGAAGCCTCTTTTAACCACAGAGGAGAAACCACCGATAACTTTAAAATTCAAAACATAGATTTTATATTAAGTTATTATATTGAGGCTGTTTACCAATACTAGTAAACATTCTATTAGGTAGTTATTCTTCTACAAAGAAAAAGATATCATACTTGAAATTATGTAAAGTGCTTATAATAGAATCATAATTCAGATTGTATTTTATATTCAAACCAACTAAAGATATTTGTCTATTATGCAAGTTTTCTTTGTTCTTCAATAGAAACTTCACAGGGAGTAAAAACATTGTGAAATTCAATCTGAATCAGCAGATATTCTGGCTCGAACAGCAAATAATTCAACTTATTCATTTTAAGTATCTTAAAATCCTTCAGTTTCTCTTTCTTTCTTTCTTATATATTTATATATTTATGTTCACTGAAGATTAATGTGCCACCCAATGTCTAAAGAGATTTTAGAGTAGTAAAGTAGTAAATTCAGTTCATTTCTAATATTTAGATCATGATTATTTGCATCCATGGTAGCTGTCATCTGTAATGATCTTCAGGAAATAATCTCTTGCACAATACTTATCCTTCAGTTTAATAAATCATAATCTGGATAATAATAAATTACTTAGAACCTCTGCGTTTCAATTATTTTTCAACCATTTAAAAGTGAATTTTTAGTAACTTTGTATGTTAGTACTCTATTGATTCTACATCCTTGGGGAAATAGTCAAGTAGTGGATAGGAATTTGTGATAAGTATACTCATTTTGTCCACTTACATGAAAGCAAAGATGTTATTATAGAGTGCATTGATCTGAATATTAGTTACTACAAGAACGTTCTGACATCCATCGACTGCTCTGCTTTTTGGCATGTACTTCAGTGACAGTTTAACCAAGAAAACACAATCAATCTAATTATCGCTTCACACAATTAATACTTATTTTTTCTGCATTGTATCAACCAGAACTCTGTTACCATATTGCTATGAAGGTGTTTGGTGTCAGGCAGAGTTAAATTTAATCTTTTTTTTTTTATAATCAGTTAGAAATGTATATCTATGTGTATTTTATTATTTTTTTTTTAAAGGGGAAAGAGATCAGAAGAGAGAGTAAGGACAGAGCAGTATTAAAAGTCTTATCATGGGCTGTAGGTTTAGCTCAGTGTTTACCACTTGCCTACCATGCACCAGGCCTTGGTTTCTGTCCCTACTGCCATACATTACATGAACAAAAGTCTCATCACCAACACCCCTCCCCACTTTCCCTTACCCCCCACACTCTGCCCACCAGCACCTCAGGACAGAATACTTTAAATGTATAATATCATTTTAGGACAGATGTCTGAGAGGTAAGTTATCTTTTATTTATTTAAAAGAGTTCAAAACATATTTAATAGCTTTTTTTTCTTTTTTAAAGTTTTTATATGTTCTTTTTAGTTAAATGCAACAATAGAATTCATTCTGATACAATTGTGTAAGTAAGGAATATATCTTACTCTGGTTAGTGCCCCATTCCTATGGACGTACATGATGGTAGGATTCACTATGATGGATTCATATAAGAACATAAGAAAATTATTCTGGATCCATTCTCCCCTCCTTTTACTTTATTCCCCTTTGTCTATGAGTATCTATTCTTTCCCATTCCCTGCACCCCTATCATTGGTTAGCTTCCACATATCAGAGAAAACATTTGACCTTTGGTTTTTTGGGATTATCTTACTTCACTCAGCATGATAGTCCCCAGAGCCATCCATTTACTGGAAAAAGTCACAATTTAACTTTTCTTTATGGTTGAGTAATATTCCATTGTGTATATATACTACATTTTCTTTATCCATTCATCTGTTGAAAGGAACCTACGTTAGATTAGCTATAATGTATAGAGCTGCCATAAACATTGGTGTGGCTGCATCACTTTAGTATGCTGATTTTAAATCTTTTGGATATAAACTGAGTAGGATAGTTTGGTTAGATGATAGTTTCATTCCTAGGTTTTAAAGGAATCTCCATAATGCTTTTCACAGTGGTTGTACTAATTTGCAGCCCACCAGCAATGTATAAGTGTACCTTTTCCTGCACATCCTTGCCAACATTTATGTTATTTATATTCTTGATAATTGCCACTGGTAGTGGAGTGAGATGAAATCTCAATGTTGTTTTAATGTTTTAATTTTCATTTCTCTAATTGCCAGTGATGTTGAACATTTTTTCATATATTTGTTGATCATTCATATTTCTTCTGTGAAATATCTGTTCAGTTCCTTTGCCCATTCATTGATTGGGTTATTTGTTTTATTGATGTTAAGATTTTGAGTTCCTTATATATCCTTGAGATAAATGCCCTATCTGGGGTGCAGGTGGCCAAGATTTTCTCCCATTCTGCAGGATATCTCTTCACATTCTTGATTTTTGTTCTTGTTGTTATAAAGAGGATTTTTAGTTCAGTGGCATTTTATTTATTATTATTTTTTTAAATTTTACTTCTTGTGCTTTAGGAGTCTTGTTGAGGAGTTGGGCCTACATTTTCTTCTAATATGTGCAGGGTTTCTGTTTTAATGTCTAAGTCTTTGATCCACTTTGAGTTGTTTTGTGCAGAGTGAGAGACAGGGGTTAAATTTCATTCTACTATATATGGACTTCCAGTTTTCCCAGCACCATTTTTTGAAGAGGTTGTCTTTTCACCAATGTATGTTTTGGCACCTTTATCAAGTATGACTAACTATATTTTGTGTATTTGTCTCTCTGTATTCTATTCTGTACCATTGGTTTTCTTGCCTGTTTTAGTGCCAATACCATGCTGTTTTTGTTACTGTATCTCTGTAGTATAATTGAAGGTCTGGCACTGTGATGCCTCCTGCTTTACTTTTCTTGTAAAGAATTGCTTTGGCTATTCCTGGTCTCTTATTTTTTCAGATGAGTTTTATGACTGCTTCTTCTATTTCAATGAAGAACATCATTGGAATTTTGATGGGAATTGCAATGAAAATTTTAATCTTATATGAGTCTTTGACTATATGTGAAACTTTCATCAAGTCATATAACTTTCAGAGCCTTAGTTTCTGTCCCTGTTAAATGGAGATAACAATCCTGCCTGGGAAGATTCTGGGGAGGTCCAAATTAAGAAATACATATGTAGGGTTCCTAACATTATTTCCCAGATAGTTCATGGCTCAACAAATAGTCATTACTGCTGTCATTATTATGGTTTGTATGATATAATAATTCAAATTTATAATAATGACATCAGGCTACTAAAACCCTCTTGTTATGAAAGTGTACATTGTATAATCTGTAGAGTTTGGTACAAAATGCATGCTGCATTTTTATAGTTATTATTTTTTGAAAAGTGCTACTTAGTATGTATATTTGTATTTAACCAATGAGTGGAAATAATTCCCTATACATAATGATTCCAGTGTTCTACTGTGTGTTTGAGCATTACATTTTTAGATAGAGCTTCAAAGAACATACCTAATTATTATTTTTTGATAACTAATCTTCAATATTCTTTTAAATATAACTCCTGTTTTATGGCTGAAACATTTATTAGGTAATTTTCCACTTCAGATATGAATGGTTAACTATTAATTAGTGCTTCCTCCCTTACAGGCCACATGCCAAGAAGTTCACATGCATCATCTCATTTTTCCTGTGTTCTAAAATTTACTTTTTAATTGATGAATAAAGATGGTGAATATTTATCATGTATAACATATTACTTTAAAATTAATGTGCATTGTGCAAAGGTTAGTGTGAAAGATGAGGTGGGGAAAAGGGAATTCTAGTACAATGTTGGTGGGAATGTGAATTTTTATAGCTATTGTAGAAAGTATAATGGAATTTCCTTAAAAATTAAAAATAGAATTACCACATGATGCAGCAATCATAATTCTAGCTATAGAGCCAAAGAAAATAAAATTACTATGTTAAAGAGATCTCTGCACTCTCATTTTCACTGTAGCACTGATCACAGCAGGCAAGAAAGAGGATCAACCTAAACATTCATCAGTGGATGAATAGATAACGAAAATGTGACATTTATATGCAACGGAAAAGTACACGGCCCTTAAAGTGACATTTTGTCATGTGGTTCAATAAAGATGAACCTATAGGACATTAAACGAAAATGCCAGGTACAGGAAAACAAATACTATATATGATCTCCCTCATGTGGAATCTAAAAATTGATCTCATAGAAGTAGAAAGTAGAATGGCTGTTTGGGACAGGTGGCATTGAGGAGATGTTGATCAAAATTTTTGTTAGATGGGAGGAGTAAGTTTAAGAGGTTATTGTATAACATGGAGACTACACTAGCAGCAATGTATTATAATTCTGGAAATTGCTAAGAGTAGATTTTAAAAGTTCTTCTCGCAAAAATCATTAGTATGTCAGGTAATATGCATGTTAGTTTGATGGCCACTATCTCATTTTTTTAAATCAAAGTATTAACAGAGTACCCCTGTGTTATTACTTATTATTCATTTTATTCATATAAAATGAATTGAAAGCACCAGAACTTCTCTGCCTTAGAGAACTGAAAAACCTAGATGATGAAAATACCTGAATGATTACCATAGTGCTCTCATTCATTAAATTTTGGAGGCCAGTCATGGATATAGCATATCTTATAAAAGTTATGAAATAAACAGATGACAAATCTGATTTATTCTTCTTAGGAACTAATTGTAATAACATCTTTAAATATTCAACAGCCCATTTCCAAATAGTTTATTTCATAATTCATTTTACTCTTCTTATTGTTTTTGTGAATGTCTTTTCTCCATGAAATTTTCTTATGAAAATAAAAATTTTTTAGTACTTCAAAGTTTACTATATTAAGAATGTCTTGTGTTATCTATGCCTTCTTTTAGACATTTTACATGTAGAATCTATGTATGAATATGTATGTGCATGCATGTGTGTGTGTATTTAACCCAGTCACTTAAATTGTAGGTAAGGAATGTGTCATTGCCAATGTAGTCAATAATTAGACAAGTATTTTACATTTATTGCCACAAGCTGGGGATTTATGTCTTCTTCTATGATACCATCCAACTCTATTATCCCCTACTTTCCTCTTCAGTTTTCTGTTCTTCTTTGTATTAAGTCATCTTCGGGAGCAAAGTCTGTCCATTCACATTGAGTCCCACTTTACTAAGGCAATTGCTTCATAATGTTATGTTATTAAAGAATAACATCATGTGCAAAGAATAAACACGAACTAATATTCCCAGATTAAAGGGTACATCAGAAATTATGAACCCAGTGTTTAAAAAGATATTCGTTGTTCACTTGAGGTTACACTTACTTATTTCTCAGATGATATTATTGTGGATGGAATAACAAATAAGCTACAAAGAAAAAAAAAAGGGAAATCAGTAGCCATTTGTTAATAAGTGTATTTTCCATTTTGCAAAATCTTTATTTAGGATAGAAAACTATTAATAAATTAAGTAAAAATAATCTCCATGTTTTAAAAGTTGGAAAATCATTTTGGAGTTGGTCTTGTCAAATGATGTCAATTTTCAAGCTTTATTTTCCAGTTTAAAAATCACTCTACTAATGTTTACATTTGGTTGAGAAAAGTTCTGGGATGAAATAAGAGAGGTATACATATGGGCATCTGACTGAACCTTTCTGAATTGGATATATTCTCTATAGGAACTGGGCAGAAATGTTGATGTTATTTTTAGGTTATAAAAAGAAGATTGGGATAAAATGTATGAATGATTATTGAAAAAAAAACTATGAACACTAATATTCTTACATTCAAAAACATCTTTCTTTTCTCAATGATATTTGAAATGACATCTGGTGATGCCCCTATGTGGTTCCTTGGACAATTTTTTTAATCAAATTTCTTAAGCCTGTTGATTGTTTTGAAATTTTAGAGATAAAGCATGTTATGTCATCAGTAGAAAAGGTAAATTGGAATCTTATGTTCATAATTCTATCATTATGAAACCAAGCCAGATAGTGAAAGAAGAGTACATATATTTACTTTCTGAGTTTTGACCCATTATTTCTTAAAGCACTTTCCCAAGTTATAGTTCATATTAAAAAACAAGTTAACATAAATATTACTTATTCTGAAAACAGTAAGGTAAATATGTTAACGCTTCACATTTTTCATAATCAGGGGACCATGAGGAAGGAAAAAAAAGGAGGGGAGGGACCCAAAGAGAATCCTCAAACTTATTGATTATTTTTGAATGATAAAAAATTGAAATTTTGAAAATAAAAAGTGGATCATTCAGATTTCTTTATAAAAAGCAAATAAAATGCAGTTTCCAAGGAGATGTCTGTGATTCATAATTGTGCCGTAGCATGTATTCTTTCCAGAACACATACCTATAATCAATGAATAAATAGCCTAAACATATGTATTAATCACATAGTTATTTTTTATTTAAAACAAATCTCAGCTGTATAATCATCCAGTCGGGTCACAGCTTGGTTAAAGAGCTTGGTTAAAGAAGAGTCTCAGAATGAGGAGATTCTTCTGCAAGTCTCTGTAATCTATTGTTTTCAACTATGTCAAAACAGTATCTCTAAGGACTTATCCTCATCATATATAAAACCCTTGAGATGAGTACTTTCTAATCTGTTTTCCAAATACAAAATTTTATGATCCTAATTTCCATTTTAAATGCATAAAATCTGGTAAGAAAAATTTCTACAAGGAAATGCAAATATTTGAGCAGGTGCCTATTTCTGTGCATCCAGATTTAAATTTTAGTTAGGAATCCAAAATAAGGTTATTTGTTTTGCATTTGTATGCAAGCACATGATCAGGAATGTCAGAGCCAATTCTCCTCTGCTTAAACCTTAAACCACATGGGAAGCACTTTATTAAACATGTGCTTTAATTTTTTTGATGTAATAAGTCAGAGTGTTGGCATTAAGTCATTGAAAGGCTAACAGGAACTGTGCTGCGATGCTCTGAACATACTGGCATTTATGAGGCTTCTTTTGCTATTAACAATGAACTCTCAGAACACAGAAGCGGGCCTCCCACCCCACATAGGCTGAAGAGGCTCTGAAGCAGGTCTTCAGGGACTAAAGACTTTGTACTATGATTCTGATTCTCTCATAGACTCAAAGATATCATTCTGGAATGACTGCTTCTCATATTCTAAAGATATATGAAAGTACAGATATTTGCTCTCAAAGATTTGTTTTTTTCCCTCTGTTTGCTCTTTGTTCGACTAGATATGCTCACATTTTGAAAGCTATAGAGAACATTAACAAAGATTAACTTACACCTTTGTATGCTTGGAGAGCACGGCTGAATTTAACTATTTGCCAAAATAAATCTTGTTTGTTTTTTTTTTTAAAATATTAACTATATTTGTCTTGCCAAGAAAATAAAACACAGAAATTTGACTTCGTTTAATCTTAAAATATTCCCACAAAATTAATTATTCATATTTGCTTATCTTCCTTGTATTTTTCACCACTTCTTTTATGTCACTTTGTTTAGAGAACTGAATGAATTTTTTAAAATTTTCTCAGCAAATTAGAAATGAACTAACATCAATCCCGTGATGTTAATAGAGAGTCTTTGCTTTTGATGATTTTCTTTTTCATGAGTGTAATATAAGGAATACAAACTAGTACAACTGACTCTTTTAATGCCTGCTATACTTATCACACATTTTGTGACTGTGGTGATTGCTATTGATTCTTTAAAAGACCACATGAATTACTTGGCTATGTTGTAATCTGTTCCAACCTCAGAAAGCAGATGTGGCCAAAATTAGGACCAATACTTTTCAGAGAGTAGAACTGAGGATCTTGAGGATTCATCTGATCCATTCTTCTGTCTTCAGAGCTGAAGGGTGATCATCCAACTCCTCTCAAAGTTTTCAGAGGCAAAAAGAATGACATTAAAAGGATGTCCTTCTAGTTACAAAGACACTGGTACATACCAAATATGATCACAATTGGATTCCAAGAATCAGACAAAACCCAGTAAGAAACATGCCATTTTTAAGTGCTATGTTACATTACACATTATAAACACAGAACCAAACATTTTTTTTTACTATTTTCCCTTCTCATTATTTGCATTTGAGCTGGTTTGAATTGTCCCCTAACGCTTCTAACTATCTTTCATCATTTCCCTAGTAAAAGTAGCCTTTAAATTCCATTTCCTTACTCCATCTCCTTTACCAGATGCCATAATATTTCTGTGTGATGATAGCTTCACATATATTCTTCCCAATAACCTCTGGTAGCAGTTGTCAAATGCCCTGTGCGATGACACATTGAAAACCCATTCAATCTACACTTCGTCCCTTTCACCAGGGATTTGCTATGAAATATCCCTTTCCCAGCTCAGAATGCCTTGTTTCTATTTTTAGAAACCACTTAAAGGTCTCAACTTCATCACTTCTCTTCTGGTATCAAGACATTTACAATTTTGACATTGCTTTTCATAGACATTTCCTTGCTTTGCTGTCCTAGTCTTGGTTTCTTTCCTCTCTCCTCCAAGGTATCTGTCAGCATCACATCCTAATGACCATTCATGGTTGAAATCAATTGAAAATCTTAAACATATTTTCTATGCTATTTAAAATAGTATCCTGAAGTCCCACCTGTCAATCTCACACTCGCTGCTGTGCCTTGAAATGACTTAATCATCTCATCTCTACTAAGCCCAACCCAGGTTCCAGTTGCTCCTTAAGACTTTTTTGAATTATTAAGACCTCTTGTGATTTCTTGGTGCTCAAAGCTTCTTTGACATTTCCATTCAGTATTCTACATAATATAGAATTACGATTACAGTAATGTAGAATTAAAAATTACAATATGTTGTAATTTTTAAAACTGACTTACCTACATAAGTAGGTAATCTAATGACATCTCTCTAATGACAGAGTGAACTCCTTGACTACAGAGATTGTGCCACAAAATTTCACACAGAATTTTGGGCCCCTTCCTTCCAAACATGGTTCAGAAAACAGAGGATGCTTAATAAGTATTTGTTGAAAAGAACAATTATTCTTTTCATTTAATATATTAGCAGACTCTTACTTGGTTCCTTGTTTTTACCTAATACTATATTTCCCTTTTGTTTAATTACAATCCAAATAAACCCCTAAGAAGCCTATTTTTTTTTTTTGGAAGGTGGCTAAGACTGATGGGGGTCATAAGCTAGATTATAAGATACTTATTTTGTTTTGTTTTCCTTTTAAAACTCAGGTTACTGAAAGCAAGGAACAGCATCAAATCAGAATGTCTTGGGGAGGGAGGCTGAGCTCTTTAGAGTTAGCAATTGTAAATGCCAAATTCAGGAGCCAGAGGCAGGCACAGAACCAGCAGGTTGGAAGTCAGAATGTGGAAGCAAAACAAGTATAATTCAGACTTGTCTATGGAATGGTGTCCAGGTGGAGAATGAATGTTCTGGGTAGGTTTCAATAGCACTTAGAGTCCACAGTTTCCACAAAAATCAAGTTTAGAAATTTGGGTATGGTCGAATGGCTTTGTATCAGACACAGTTAGCTGATCACTTTTCTCTGTAGGGTGGCCAGTACCTGCTAGCTCTCGGTTTGCTCCTGGTTTACTCCTTAGGTTTAATAACTGCAGGAGATGGCCTGGGCTCCCACAGGAGAAACACACGGCCCCACAGTTTTCTCAGCTTTGGCTCCTTGCCTAAGGATTCACCCCAGAGACTTCTTACTTTGTTAGGCAAGCACTTGGGGAGCTGCTTGAGGAAAGGAATTAGATGAATGCAAGTCATTGACATAGCTCTTGTGTAAGTCCTGGGTTCCAAAGCAGCCATGTAGCAGAACACACAAAGAATTTTCCCACTGATACCATTTGAAAATTTCAGAAGCTCATTCTTTTCACAATACCTAATACAATGTAGGCAGATATTTCTCAAGTACCCTGCTTATTATTTTTTTCTTATTTCCAGGATATTTACCTAAATAGATCTAACAAACCTCCTTTTCTTTAGTGTGTAAAATAGTCTAAGAAATAAATATCCTTTTCCTGAAATTCAATTTATATCCTAAATTTTAGGATAAAAGAAAGGTAATTGAAATAACTCAGCCATGTAACTCAAATTAACTTAAAATTTGAATCTTACTTTTGAAAAATCTCACAGTAAACAAAGGATAACCTCACATGCATAATGAGGTACAGGATTAAGACAGCCACTTAGTCAATTCAAGCTAAAAATCTCCTTTCCTGTAACTTTAATGAATATTTTACGCAAAAGTACTGAAGTCTAACTTTATCTGGAAAACTGCCTTGGCTTTTAATGGAACTTTTCATGGTTGCAAACACTGACAGTATTCCTCTTCTAAAGAGCTTTATGATTTACATTTTTTGTATTTGTCACAGACTATTAGATTTACAGACTTCTATTTCCAACCTTCTGTTAATTAAGACAGTCCTTCTAGATAAAGGGCTTAACATTCCCTTTTTTCAAGAGAGGAAAGTTTCCTTTCACACATACAGCTCACAGATGTGATCCTTGAGCCATAGCAAACCTTTAGCATCATCAACTTAACAGTGGGTGTGGCATTTTTGGACAAGGTTATCTTATCTAAGCTCTTCATTAACGTTTCTGCATCTCACAAATACACTTTTTAAGCTAGGACAAGATGAACCAACGCCACCTGTAGGGTGCCCAGTTCCCTGCTTTTTTTTTTTTTTTGTATCTATTCTAAAGCAGGAGAGTTTCTGCAATACAAACTTTAATTAACTTATTGTGCCAAGATTATTTTACTGAGATATTCTAGTGAATCTCAGAATTGGCTTGTGCAAGTCACCTGTGACTGTTTTAAAAACTGTCTGCTCAGGTATATGCCTTGCTGAACCAGAGTCTATACCAGTGTGTCACAAGTTGTCTGTGTATTATAGAATCTCCTGAAAAGCCCAATGGATGATAGGGGTGAAAGCCATGTGAAGGTGACTAACTTAAGTTAAAAGGAACACACAATTGGACAGATCTTGAAAATGCATTGGAGAATTTATTTGAACACAAACATCTGGATGAAAGATTTTGGGGGCAGTCTTTATATTTATAATCTTTGGCTTTATTACCAATGAAAGTACCTATCTTTTTTCACATTTTACCTCTATCCTGAGCTTGAGCCAATTGTAACATCATATTGGAAATGGCATTTTTGTTGTGGAATAAGAAGATGGTTAGCGATGCATTGCAATTAGAAACTGCTTTGAAGATCTTCTATGTCATTTACAGAAAGGAAATAACTGCAGGAGGGAAAACAGTTTTTACAAAGTTAATGTATATAAAAATTCACTGAGAGATCGAAGTGTTTAAAAAGTTTGTTTTGCTTTGTTTTTAATTTAAAGGGCAGAAATTCTGATTCTCCATTTATATTTTCCAAATCGTTTAACGCTACGGAGAGGATGGTAAAGTCCTCAGCAGAGTCTATTTTCTTCCTGGAAAAGCAGGCAAGAGCTGCTATTGAATCTAACAAGTATATTTTGGGGAGTTCCAATAAAGCTGAGAGTAGAGATCTGTGCTTCCGAGTGACTGACACCTGAGACTCCTGTTGCAGATGTAAGGCAGACAGGGTGAACAGTTAAAATGCTTTTCAACAGGCCACAGAAGAACATTTGCAATCACGCCCAATATTCCTCTCCTCTGCCTCTTTCTCTCTCTCTCTCCCCACCTCATTTGATTTGATGCTCTTCACTTCAAGGCAGATCCTTTGACCTAAGCAGATTATTGTAGATGCATGAAGGACACAGTCAGCTAGCGGAGCTTTTCACGGAAGAGATTTGGCTCCAAATAGGACACTAAGCTTTTCAGCCTTCTGTTTATTTACCTAGTCAGCAGGATGCAGTGTCTCTGGGTGCTTAGTAGCTTCCTGGAGAATCCGGGGTGGGGTGGGGTGGGGGAGAAACAATAGCCAAAGTGGCAGCCGCTGCAAAAGCGGGAGTCCGTGCCATTAAAGGAAGCAGTTGCTAATAAGGGCCTGTGAGACCTAGGTTTCCTTGGTTTCCATGACAGTTATTAGGTACCATAGAAATTGAATTGTCTCCCACAATGCTCTTAGGGGAGAGGGGGTGCTCCAGTGACAAAGCAGTGCAGTTATGACTTGCAGTAAATCGTCCTTTTGAGAATGCAATACCCCCTGGATTCTTTGCTTCTTGCATTTCTTTTAAACACCCCTTTCAGTGTGCTTGACGTTTTGGCTGGAAGACTCTGGCTGCTGCTGCATAGTGTCTCAAACACTTTTTTTTTCTCCCTTTTTATTTAGACCTGGGCTTGACAAAGCAAGGATATGAACAATTGTGCAGGTGGGCTACTCAGGGCGAGTAAAGAGATAAGGCAGCCAATCAGGAATTGGCAACCTGCAGCCCTGCCAATATGCCCCTCCACCAGATTTCCGTAATCCCTGCTCGGGAGACTGCCAGCAATGGGAGAAGTTCAATGGGCAGAAACAAAGAGAAGAACAAGGAAGTCGAGGTAAGAGGAGGTTTGATTTGCCAAAATAAGAGAACCAAGCCACTGTAGCCAACACAGCTCTCTGCACACAGGATGCCTGTCTAAGGTTTGAAGAGCAGCTGGAATCCAGCTCGGAAATGTAGATCCAAGGGAAAACATTTGTAATTAACAGGGACAAAAGAAACAACCCCTATTTCCTGAATGAAGGCAGGAATCAAATCCATAGAGAAGAATATTTACTGTTTAACAGATAAAAACTTATGATTCTTTTTCTAACCATCTACAGAGTCACTTTTGACTGAATGGCTCATGGGGTGCAACCTGGGTCCCCTGGGCTGGTTGTGGATGTTGCTTTGTCCCTTTTCAGACAGTGGAACTGTTGATGCTTCCTAATTTTACCCACTGCCCATGAAACTGAAGTGTTGGAAAATATCATAACAAAGCAAAAGAGAAGCCAGGGAGGCTGTAACACTGAGGATACAGCAGGAACTGGTGCCCCCTACGACTGGCTGCTCTCCATTCATTCATAGTGCATGCAGGTGTACTACTCGTTTGGTGTCTGTTCACGTGTATTTTATTCTTTCCAAAAAAAAAAAAAAAAAGCATTATTTGAAACTTAAAAGAAGCCATAATATTCAACAGTACATGTGAGCTTTATTTTGTAGTGAAGTTTAACAGCTGTTGTTGTAAGTTAATCCGCTTTAAAGATCAGATGCTGGGAACTCACTTCAAGTTTTTAAGAAAGTGTTTGAGCAGAGTCGGGGATATTGGGTGAAAATATTTCAGGTGTTGTCTTACTTCCCTAATAGGGAACTTGAGATAGAATGCCAGGAACTGGAATCCTCGTATCTCTAGCATAGCTATGGCCTCATCCTCAGGTGTCATTAGCTTTGTAGGAGTTGAGCCATCCCCACCTCTTGGTCTGTATGTTCATCTTTTCTTCTCAAGGGTAGGTGCTGGGGACAGAGGAAGCAACAAACTTAACACCACTCTCCCCTCTTCCTGCCAAAAAGAAACAAATGAAGGTAATAGGAGTGGCCTGTCAAGGAGAGTCTGTGAGGGGCAGAATGTTGAACTTGACTGATTTCAAATGACAAAAGACATTTACATCCTCTTTCTATTTTATTTGAACTGTTTTTTAAAAATGTCATTCAAGAACAATGAGTTACTGAAGTGGGTAGAATTTGTAGACATCTTTGAGCAGAGTTTCTTGACTAACTTAGTGCAAGAGATACCTTTCCTTCAGTAATGTCCCTGTCATAAGCACATCAGGTGTTTTGGTGAATAAAATATCCTTGGTAAAGAAACTTATTAGCTTTAAATTAATTGGAAATATTCTCTGTATTATGTCTCTTCCTATGACTTGATAATGTGATTATTAGAATAGCAAAGAAATAGCAAGTTTATTGGTACAGGGTAAGAGGAACAGGGGATACTGGCTAGGTTTGAAAGAAATATGAAATGCTAAAAGCAAGATTCTTATAAAAGTTACATATAAGTCACTCATGCTCTAAATATTTAGATACATTTAACAATTACTGAAGAAAACTTCATACATTTTATTTATTTATTTTTTTATTTTAGATAGGGACTTGGTATGTTGCTTAAGGCCTTATTAAGTTGCTAAGTCTGGCCTCAAATGTTCAATCCTCCTACCTCCGCTCCTGGAGTTGCTGGGATTACAGGTATGAGCCAGTTTATCTGGCAGTAGCCTCAATCTTTATTCAGATATTAGTACTAAGCCACATCTTCAAACATCCTCAGAAAACTTTCAAAGTCTCCTTATATGAGCACCAACTCTTTCCAGGGCAAAAACACCTTAATAACATGGCAGAACCCAGTGGGTACATCTCTTGGTAAGTGAAAAACCATTAAGAACAGGAGATTAAAGAGAAGAGACAGTTTTAATTACTTGGCGTAAGTAAGGAAAGCACTGGAGCCAATTTGTAAAATAGTGATCTCCCTGCACAAAGAAAGCTCAGGCTGATGACTGCGTGTAGAGGTGGGCACACTTCTGAACATTCTCAGTTTGAGATCATAAATCATGTGTTCAAAACAAAATGGCAGACAGAGAGACTCACTGATTTTGGATGGTTTCTTGTAAGTTTCTCTGAGTCTTATCTAAAACAAACAAAAAAAAATTAAGGCACATTAACAGTCTTTTAAAAGAGCAGCAATTTCCCCTCCCTTCTATAAGTATAGAAGCTTGTCCCTAAAAGTATCTGTTTAGCAAGTGGCTAACAATATTCCCCAGTGGGAGTCAGAGGGAGATTCTCAAAGAAAAATTAGGCTCATCATGAGAAAATGAAAGGAAACTCCCAGTCTACATACTCTTTTAAAAAGATATATAGTTCTGAGTGTCAGAAGGGGAAGCACTTTTAAAGTTTCAAATTCTTCTTGGTTTTCTCTAGAATGGAGTTTAAAGTTTCTCATTAAAACATGTTTGAAACATATTATGAAATCCCGTGGCCATTAAATTGCTTCTTTTGATGAATAAATAATCTAAAAGAATGATAAATGACTTTTAAGGTAGAAAAATTAACATGTGCCCTATGTGCTAGAAGGCAAGACAAATATTTAGTATTATACAATGGTTTCTCTAAGTTTAAGTGATGGTTCCCTCTAAAAGTAAAACATCTTGAACTATCTGGATAATTCCTGATTGTTGCACAAATGAGAAACATCCTCCTTGTAAGCTTCCTTGGTAGATTTTTTTCTTGTCTTGAAGTTACTCAAAGAATCCATGTGCAGAGACAGTATGATCTATTCACAGAATTGAAATTTGATAATTTAAATGTAAGCCAAATTGATTTCTATTCCACAAGAAACTTAAAGACTCTTGAATAAATTATTAACTTGGCATCAGGGTTTTTGTTTGTGTTTTTTTTAAGCATTTAAAGGGAAAAAAGAAAATAATAAAAAAGTATTTATTAATGATTGCTACAATCCAGAATATCTGGGCTATAAAAATATGAAACAGATTAAACTTCAAAAAAAATAATATTTCTGCTTTCGAGTTTAATGATTTTGACATATTGTGATAGATTTTGACATATTTTGATAGATTTTGACATATTTTATATGGCATAATGTTGTAATTATCTGTTTGGTTAACAACCCTAGAAACTTCACAAAAACAAGATAACACACACCCTGTTTGGGTCAAGTGGGTATTATGCCATTATGCACATGGGTAGGGGCACTAGCTCCACAGGTTCCCTGGGCACTCCTAGGACAGTGCCTCACACTTGCATCCAAGGCATAGTCTTCATTAGCACAACCAAGACTTTACTGAAGCAACCTGAACCATTACCTCAATCACTTCAATGTCTCATGAAGTGGAGAGACGTCAGTCTGTTAATTTAACAAAATGCAGTTGGTCAAATTAACAATCTTATATCAGGAGACATATTAAATTAGTGATGGAATATTTGAGTGGAAGCTCTAGATAATTCTGGAAGGGAATTACTAGTCAGATTCTCCTTAGGAGTATAGAATCAGTTGGGAAATGAAATGGTTTGAATGGGAGACGATTCACCTACCCTTTGGGAAAAACTTGATCTTGGGAAAGCCACAGGGGAAGATACTGCTATGAAGACTTTATAATTCCAGATTTCTTTCTCTGGTTGGTGTTAGAGACTGACAATTTAGCTCCTTTGGGTCTCATTTGCCTACTTTGCAAAGTGGGCCGTTTTACTTCTATTAATCTGGTCTTTCTTTTCCTTTTAGCTATGGTAATACCATTTATTAGGCTGTAATTAATTCATGTTAGAGATTTGGGCCTAAAAGACTTTGGTCTCTTATAAGAATATTGGATTTTATTAATCAAATTCTTAGCCCTCTTGGGGTAACTTAATTTCCTTCTCTATCTGAAAATTATAATGATTGTATAATTTTTAGTATTTAGTTAAACTCTAGGATGCATGCTTTATAACTCTACAGGATTTGCAAGCAAATGTCTCTAAGACTCACTGTTTCAAATGTGGGACACACCTGAGATCACACTAAGGTGCTATTGCCACTTGCTCTGAATGCTACTGTGTCCGTCATCAGCACAAGGGGATCAGATTTGAGATGATGGAAGTTATGGAAGAGGAGAAAAGGAATGAACCCTTTCTTTCTGATCTTTTCTCACTCTTGGGTTGACCTACATGATAAATGTATTTAGAAGTTTTGGAGGGATAAAAACAACTCCCCGTGTTTATACGTGTTTTATCTTTTACAACTTTGATTATATTGTGATATTTCTGTACTTCAAAGTTTTCATCCCCTGCCCCCGCCAAATTATGCTGAACTTCTTTTCTTTGTTTTTAGGATATCCCTCTCCAACCATGGTCCCTGGGCCATCATTTTTTTTTTTTCTTTTTTCCTCTCTTTCTCTCAAAGTTGCTGCAGATCTGTTATTTAGAAATCTCTTCAGAAGTATCAATGAAGTGAAAGCCCATGGGGATTTTTGATATATGCCTTCATTTTGAACATAATGGATAAAGTATAGATTTAGTAATTCCCATTTTTTAGTTGGAAAAAAAATTACAAAAAAAACAAAAACAAAAAAAACCTTGAAATCTCTGGGTTGGAGCTGAGATTAGAATTCAGGACAGTCTGATTTCATATCCTGTACTTTTTCTTTGCAATTAAGTTACCTTGAACTTTTCATGTTTCTTAAGCAAAATTTGTAGAAACAAAGTATCCCAAGAATCAGACAATTCCTCAAAAATTCTTTATCTTAATTTCTCAATTGAAGCTCACAGAAAATTATGAGCTTGCCAATGCCACACAATTAGGTTAGTGGTAAATTTGGGACAAAAAGTACAGATCTTTCGACTATCACTCTGCTGTGCTTTCTGTCATTACTGCATTTGGGGATTGGTGTGATTTTTTGAGGCACTAAAGTATAATACAAAAATATAATCCCGGTAACTTCTAACTTTTGAATGATAGTTTTGGCTTCTTTTTATAGTGTTAGCTAAGGAATTGTAAAATCAGATGAAATAATTCAATAAGTCCTTTATGATTAAGCCTTTCTTTTTTTCAGGTTGGATGTTTGTCACTTACAGCATATAGGGCCTTATATGACATTTTGCCAAGTGCGATATTTTCCTGCTTTGTTTCCTGGGCAATAACTGACTCCTGAAACTGGAAATAGCTGGGATCTGTGTGAAGTCATCACAAACATTAATTTATGAATAACCTGTACTGAGAGCACATTTAACCCAAGCATACAGGTTAATGCTCTGTATTAACCAAATGAAATGCATCTTCAGCAGGTGTGAGTCTGACACTACAGGGAGAATGCCAGGGGGTAGAAAGGCTAATACCCCTTTTCATTTCTCTCAAAGAGCACTTTCCAACAACTATCTTGAGTCTAAATTGAGTATTAGAGTCCCATGTGCTTAGAATGAATTCCACTGAGTATGCTAATAGTGTTAAAATACTTTCACATAATGAAAACCAGAAAATTTCCATATTATTATTTGCTTTCAGCAATGAAATTAGCATAATTCACATTAATTTTTCTTGTTTAAAACAGATGTTGTGGGTAATTGCATTAATAAGTAAGACTGAATAACACATTTTATTGACTATCGTATGATAACAATTAGTAATTGCTGGCACACCCTGGTCAGTATTTTTTTTTTTTTAATTGTGGCCTTAATTAGGCAGGTAAATTGTAGAATTCCTCCTTGATGTGACTCTTCTAAAAAAAATTTATTATGAATTCATGGCTGATTTAATGAGACTCTGCGATGGTTGTGTTTGAAGGCAGTTGAACAAAGATCTTGATGCAGAAGAATCTTGGAGCATGGGAAAAGCAGGTGTAGCTCTGCATGTTTTATTAATCAGGATTTTTAGAACTTGCTGATTAGCCAACATTGCATTGCAATGTCAATTCTTTACATCACAAAGAATGCTGACAGTGGATCTGGAATCCCCTCATTCCAGGGCCTGCTGAAGGGGAAGGGTCACAGCTTCAGCATTGCTTTCCCCAGCTCATTCCCAGGCAAAGCACCCTGAGCCACTTGCAGCAGCCTTCATAACCTCCTGGTGACGATGAGAAATGACATCTGTTCGATACTCATTCTCTTTCCTGTCTCTGCAACCCTGTTAAATAATTGAAAGAGGAGTGACAGGAGGGTAGGATAGGTGATAAACCTTTGCTCTTAAAAAAGAGTAAAAAGGACAGAGAGCTCATGGATGCTGGGTGTCAGCCTCTCGTTTTTTGTTTTTTTTTTTAATCTTGATTATTCATTAAATTGTGCACATCTGGATAACAAAAGGAGATGGGACAAAACTGCAGTGGGTTCTCTTCACCACTAGCAACAAACACACATTTTCTGATATGAAGTAACACATTGCATTCTTTAGGACTTTTGCATTCTTTAGGACATTGCATTCATGGTGACTTTTGGTGTCATTATGAAGAAAAAAGAGTTTCTTAGGGGGGAAAAATTGACACCAGGAGAGCAATGGACGTGCAATGCCACAGGGCACAAAGTGAAGCCTCAGGTGAGATACGAAGAACAAATTTGTTAACGAGGAGCCAGCTATGTGATTACACACGTGGTTTGATTCTGTGCGGGTAGTAACCCTGCCTGCCTGTAAAGCCAAGCAGGCTTACTCTTCAATAAGCTCCCTACAGTGGTGTGTGGCTGTAAATGCTCAGTGACTGAAAGTTGTACAGATTTAGATCTGTAACACAGTTTTGCTCTCCAATTTTACTCAAAATTATAAACTTATCAAGTGGCTCAGCTTTAACAACTTAAATTGCAGAAATATGTTTTATTTTAACCTAGAACTATTTTTGATATGAACCTTAACTGTGAAATTACTACTACGGTTCATTCAGGCTTTAGAAGATGCAGTTCTGTATATAGTTAGCCAATTACGAGTGAAAGATTTACCTTTTTATTGCTGGTATTCTTGATAACTGCCCATTTCTCTAATTACTAAAGATGTTGAGCACTTTTTCATATTTTTGTTGATCGCTTGCGTATCTTCTTCTGAGAAGTGTCTGTTCAGTTCCTTACCCCACTTATTGATTGGGTTGTTTGTTTTTTTAGTCTTAAGTTTTTTGAGTTCTTTATATATTCTAGAGGTGTATGTGTGGTAAAATTTTGCCATACTGAGCCCCCATACTGGAGGCTCACTCTTTACCTCAATGATTATCTCTTTTGCTGAAAAGAAGCTTTTTAGTTTGAATCCATCCCATTTATTGATTCTTGATTTTATTTCTTGCACTTTAGAACTCTTGTTAAGAAATTTGGGGGCCTAATCCGACATGATGAATATTTGGGTCTACTTTTTCTTCTATTAGGTGCAGAGTCTCTGATCTAATTCCTAGGTCTTTGATCCTCTTTGAGTTGAGTTTTGTGCATGGTAAGAGATAGAGGTTTAATTTCATTTTGCTACATATGGATTTCCAGTTTTGCCAGCACCATTTGTTGAAGAGGCTACCCTTTCTCCAATGTGCGTTTTTGGCACCTTCATCTAGAATGAGATAACTGTATTCATATGGGTTGGTCTCTGTGTTTTCCATTCTGTACCATTGGTCTACATGTCTATTTTGGTGCCAATAACATACTGTTTTCGTTACTATCACTCTGTAGTATAATTTAAAGTCTGGTATTTTGATGACTCCTGCTTTACTTTTCTTGCTAAGGATTGAACAGGGTGTGGGGGAAAAGGTACTTATACATTGCTGGTGGGACCGCAAATTGGTACAACCACTTTGGAAAACACTGTGGAGAGTCCTCAGAAAACTTGGAATAGAACCACCATTTGACCCAGTTATCCAACTCCTCAGTCTATACTCAGAGAATTTCAAATCAGCATACTATAGTGACATATCCACACCAATGTTTATAGCAGCTAAATTCACAATAGCTAAACTGTGGAACCAACCTAGATGGCCAACAGTAGATGAATGGATAAAAAAAAAAAAAAAACCTGTGATATATATACACAATGTAATATTATTCAGCATTAAAAGAGAATAAAATTATGACATTTGCAGGTAAATGGATGGAGATGGAGAATATTATGCTAAGCGAAATAAGCTAATCCCCAAAACACAAAGTCTGAATATTTTCTCTGATTAGTGAATCCTGATCTATGATGGGGTGGGATGGGAAGAATGGAGGAACTTTTATTGGGCAAAGTGGAGGGTGAGAAGGGCTTATGAGGATAGGAAAGATGGTGAAACGAGATGGACATCATTACCCTAGGTGTATGTATGATTGCACGTATGGTTCATCTCTATAACATGTACAACCAGAGAATTGAAATATTGTACTGCATTTGTGTAAGATGAATTGAAATGCATTCTTGTCATGTACAACTAAGCAGAACAAATAAAAAATTAAAAATAAAAAGATTCACCTTTGACTGTCAAGGGCTACCATCTGGCTCAGGCATTCTGTTAGAGTCTGGTGAGTGTATAAGAGAAACTTCATGCTTCTGAGTTAGAAGGAATTTGGGACTTGTTACGTGGCTGCCTATGTTGAATGGCAACAGTGACATGGTTAAAAGCCTGTACCTGAAGAGAGACTGATGGGGTTCGAATCTGGGCTTTCTAATCTCCTACCTGTGGGACTTCAGTGAGG
The DNA here is from genome assembly GCF_048772815.1 of Callospermophilus lateralis. Taxonomy (NCBI): domain Eukaryota; kingdom Metazoa; phylum Chordata; class Mammalia; order Rodentia; family Sciuridae; genus Callospermophilus; species Callospermophilus lateralis. The sequence goes on along the minus strand of NC_135308.1, from coordinate 18,224,231 downwards.
ATATTTAACATGTCTGTGCCTCAGTTTCTGCAAATGTAAAATAGTGGTATATATATATATATATATATATATATATATATATATATATATATATACACACACACATACATACATACGGACTACCTCATACTGTTAGGAGAATTAAAATGAATTAATGTTTTTAAGGTGTCTAAGATTTTGTGGAACAAAATAAACATCATTAAGCAATTAATTTCCTATGTTGCCTACATTTTTATCAACATATTTTGTTATTCTTAGAAATGTCTCATTAATTAATACCTTCTATTGTGATAAAGAAATCTGTAAGGTTGCATGGCTCTGTACTTCAGATCTTTATAATTATAATGACAATAAAAAATTAACTCATTGCTGTTCAAAGTTTGCCAAGGCTGACCTCTACCTGAGCAGATCATGTGTTTGTCTCAGGTAAGTGAAGCCTAGCTTTATGTCTTTCCTTTGCTGACTCGAGTCGATCCTCGTGGTTTTATAGATTCAAGAAATTTTTTAGAGTGAGGACTTGTAGAGAAACACATGCTATCTTTTACTTTAATGGCGTTTTACCTAGTTCTTTATGCTATGTATTTTTTAATATTTCATAAAGGGACTTTTATATTTGATTTTTGGAAATATCTGTTATCTAGATCTGCCTTTTTACTTTTCTTCATCTTTATGGTAGTAATGCTCTTGATTGCCTTTTGTTTTACCAGTTCTTTAGCTTTTATAAAGAATAGGCCGTGCTTAGAAAACTAAAATAATCAATGATTTCAAATGGAGAAGTTCGTTGAGAGTTTACGTGCATGAAATTATTTTGTGAATATTTGAATACTAAGGGAAATGGCAAAATTATGGGTTTTTTTCATTGTTATAAATCACAATAAAGTGTCTTTTAGTCTTCAACTTCACAATAATGCTTTATTTTATTGTGGAACATACAGGTACTGTCCTGGCTCAATTCTATATGAAGTGCTCTGTGAAAAGTTTCTTTTTTTTCTCTCTCTCTTCCTCTTTTGATACTCTTTGGGGATATCAGTACTTGTAGCATCAATTAAATGACTTTTGGAAAGTAGGAAGGCCTAAGGAAAAAACCACTGTGCTGAATTTGAATTAAGACAGCGAATATGAGGTACTTGATTTGTATGGACTTGTAAACTCTATAGAGGATGTCAAGGGAGCAGTCTCTGCTCTGTTTGAAGTTGACAAGGGAAGTGGCCATTTCCCGTAGGTGCCCCAAGTTATAGAAAGAAATCCTGGGATTAGTAGCTTTGAATGTGAATATGTAAGTGTTGGCTACTAATCAGGTTTCCTGCTCTACATTCCTGGCAAACAGCATTAAGACACTTTCCCTGACTAACTTGCTAAATATATGTGCTTTGAAGGCAAATGCAGTTTTTCTCTAATCCCAACCCTACTAGAAATAAATTTTAAAATAAATTTTATGTATTTATATTCTAGCTGATAATTACTGAATACTTCCTATATGTTCCATAAAACATTGTCTTTGTAATGTTTTGAACAACTAATAAAAAATAAATAAATAAATAAATAAAGTTCTTTAAAACATAAAAAAAAAAAATCATCTTATATGCTTTTCACATTAACTCACACAACATCTCTGTGAAATCGTATTTCCAGTTGCCATTGTAAAGAATTGCCCCAAAGCTTAATGAGTTAAATCTTAAAATTTTGTCCTCTTGTTTTAAAAGCACCATAGAGCACACTGGACAGAAACATATCCCTTTGCAATCCCGGGTGAAAAATACAATTACTGCCTCCCCCAAGACCTCTGAGCTCTCACCTCATTTTGTCACCCAGGAGCTTCTCATCTACACTTTCCAGTTGCAGGTGAGGCCTCTTGGGTACACTCTGGTATAGTATTTCTCAGTCTGAAGACCTCTGAAGTAGAGAGACAAGCTGTCTGTTGACTGCACATTTCCCCTGTTGGATGACCTCCAGAGACACTCTTATTCAACAGGAGGCAGACAGAAGACCTCTAGCAGTGGCTGAGGCATACAGATTCTGAAACCCAGTTGGGTACTTGTTTCAAGTCCTCCCCGACCACCCCGACACCCTCCCCGCCACCCCCCTGCCCAAACTAGAGTCTATTCCTCCCTCCCATAAACAGTGTTCTCATGTTCTTGATTCTGCCCCAGGCCTTAGGCTTCCTCCCCTGACATATTATCTCTTTTCCATAACATATGACCTGTGGTTCATATGAGAAGCACACTCAGGCTTGCCTCTTACTTAAAATGATGGCAAGTCCAACAGCAGGAAGCTGACCAGTGTCTGTGAACATTTCATGGATTTCCTACATGTCAATGTTTAATGCACTCCACTAGACAAAGAGTAGGCTGTGCTTAGAAAACTAAAATAATCAATGATTTCAAATGGAATACCCACAAGTCTTGGTAAGGTCAACTCTTCTAAACTTTTGGTTTCCTGCGGGGCTACTGGACCCCACACCCTTAAAATGATCAATTTATATTGTTCAAAAAGGAGGCTTACCAGGATATTCTTAAGATCCTTGGCCTGGTGTAGTGATACGTGCCTGTAATTCTAGCAGCTCAGGAAGCACGAGAAGTTCAAAGCCATCTGCAACAACTCAGCGAGGCCCTGAGAAATTTATGGGACCTTGTCTTAAAATAAAATATATAAAGGGCTGAGTATGCTGCTCAATGGTTAAGCGTCCCTGGGTTCAATCCCTGGTACAAAAATCAAAAGACAGACAAAATCCTTGGAAGGCTCTTGTGTCTTTGAAAGGGTTTATGAGGCATCACTTCCAATCTTTCTTTCTTTTTTTTAATTTTTTTTAGTTGTAGATGGACACAATGCCTTTCTTTTACTCATTTATTTTTATGTAGTGTGAGGATAGAACCCAGTGCCTAGCACATGCCAGGCAGGTGCTCTACCACTGAGCCACAACCCCGGCCCCACCACTTCCAATCTTTCTAAGCTCTTGCAGAAAGTTTTGTACAGTCATTCCCTGGACTTCATGTTAACTCCAGGTGTTTACTTGAGAGGAACAGGGAATTGATATTTGCCTGGAGCTGTTTTCCTAATTTGAAACTCTTCTGCTGGGAGAAACTGGATAAAAAGAAAAAAAAATATTTTTAAACACAGTAAGTCCAGGATTCCTTTATTTCCTTTACAGCTTGTTTGATTTGTTTGAAAGCTTTAGATTTTTTTCTCTCAGTTCTTATCTCCATTTGTATTTTATCATGTACAGTCTCTTGATCAATAACCCCCTTACCTAAGTAAGTAAGCGCATTGCTAAATTTTTTTTACCATTAATGATGATCAGCCATTGTTCAACCTCTTGTAACAATTTCTTTCCAGGTTTCTCACCTTGGGTCAATAGTCCCCTTAGGTTTATCCAACTCTCAGTCAGAGTCTCTCTAGGGTCTGTATTAGTCACGGTTCTCTGGAGAAAACAGGAAGAGGAGGTGTATGCATATGATTTGTTGTAAGGAATGGGCTTATGCATTCCAGGAGGCTGAGGAGTCCCACGATCTGCAGTTGGCAAGCTGGAGACCTGGGCAAGCCAATGGTATAGGTTCAATCCCAAAGCCAGGATGCTGAAGAGCCGAGAAGAGCCAGTATTTCTAGTCCAGAGGCAGGAGAAGACCTCTGTCCCAGCTCAAGCTGTCAGGCAGGAGGCATTTTCTCTTACATAGGCTTTCTGTTATATTCAGATCTTCAGCAGATTGGCTGAGGGAGGTCCATTTTAATAAGGTGAACCTTTATTCAGTTCACCATTTCTATTATTAATCTTGTCTAGAAGCACTTTCACAGACACACCAAGAGTAATATCTGGCCAAAAGTCTGGGCACCCAGTGACCCAGTCAAGTCAATACATAAAATCAACCATCATGAGGTCCTTCCAGTTTCTGCTTCAAAGTCAAGGCACATATTGGGGGTTTTAGGGCAATACCTTTTTTTATCCAGGTGCCACAGTTCTGTTATAAATACTATTGCCACATACCAAACATCCTCAGACTGCAGTGGCTTAAAACAAACACTCCAATGTTTATGAATTCTGTTCTTTAGAATATTAGGCAAGGCATAACAGGGATGGTTTTTCACTACCCCCATGGTGCCTGGGGTCTCAGTTGGAAAGACTCAAAATTGTAAAGTAAATCAGCAGTTGGAGTCATCTGATTGTTCAATCAGTGTTTTGGAGCATAGGTTAGGAAGAATCCAAGAAGAAGACTGTTACCTGAAGCTTCTACACGTAGCTGTTTCGTGTCACTTGGCTTCCTCATAGCATGGCGATCTCCAGATGGTGAAATTTCTTGAATGGAAGCTCAGGGCTCCCAGAACGAGAGTGTTCTAACAATCAAAGCTAAGTTGCATTACATTTTATGAGGAAATCATGGAAGTCATGCAGCATTATTTTCAACAGACCTGTTGCTTAAAAGAGTTATAATCCCACTTTATTCAAAAGAGGGGGGGTGTCACAGAACCTGCCTCTTGAAAACAAAGTGATGACTAATAATTTGGGAGCCATCTTTAACATCACCACAAATGGGTATCTTCCTTATCTTCGTTTTATAAGTCAGCAATTTAGAATCCCAAAAGGATGTGATCCTTTCTCTCATGAAACAAACTTAATAAAAGGCAGAGCCAGGATGGAAGCCCAGGCAGTCTGACTCCAGAGGTCATGCTCCAAACCATGATGTCACCCTACTTTTCCCCACTGGGCTCTACAGAACATATGTCTTAGCATCCTACGCCATAAACAGGAAAATTTCTTTTCATTTAAAACATGTATTTATGAAAATGAGACAAAACTGGACGGAGTACTAAGAATATTGGTAAAAAAAAAAAAAAAAAAAAAGAGGGACGGGCCTTCATCTTGTGTAACTTGAAATCTAGTTTCTCGTTATCTTTCTCAGCACACTTATTGGTTATTTTTTGAAATAGGTCACTGTCACTATTTATTGTGAAGATTTGGTTTTACCTTGGTTTGTGTCATGTAGCTGTGCTGGATTCATTGTAGTAATGAGCCCTGTTGCTTATTGGTTTGTGCCATGTAGCTGTGGTGGATTCGTTGTAGTAATGGCCCCAGTTGTTGTTATCTCCTTACATTCTAGACTTTTGGTAGTGTTCTCCCACAGTTTCTGGGCTTTGCTATGTGACTTTGCTATGTGACTTTGCTGTGTGACAATGGAAGAGTAGAAAAACGATAGCTGATAGGTTTTACTCTCTTAAATTTCTTATGAAGCAAATAAGTAAGAGAAGTAAGAGTGGCTATTAAACAATAAGACGTGAGTCTTGACATTGTGTCCCCCAACCAAAAAGGAGCCAGTCACTAGACATGGGAGAGAGGGTATCTTAGACCCACCAGCACCCAGCTGATGACAGAATCATGAACTAAGTAATTGTTTAAAACTACTAAGTTGGGGGTGGGGTAGCTGGTTGTATAATAATGGAAAACTGATATGGTGGCCTTTAATATATATATGTTCCTTCTTTGGGTTCTAGAGTCTGACTTCACACTTGATCAATGTGTACAGATGGTTCTGATAGTCTCCGAAGAAGTTAAATGCAGATTTTATGTTTGCCATGCTATTTTTTTTTTGTTGGAAAGGATAAGACAGTCTATTTTAATACCACATTTACATATAGAAATCATCTTTGCCACTGCTAGATTGGTTAATTTCAGCTGCTAAATTAACTTTATAACCATAACAATTACACTGATAGTGACTAAATTTAATTCTTCTAAATCGAGCCCCTTAAGATTTCGATACCTAATAGAGCTCTTAAAACATACATCTAAGGAGCTTTTAGTACAAATAGGCCTTGCAATATAAATAAATATGATACTTTAAAGTCCAGCATACCTCAGATTTGTAAAAATCAAACAATTTCAAATGCAGTTTTCAAAATCCTTTTGCAAATGCTCTTTCTCTTGGCTAATTTCACATGTCACTATTTACATCAATGTTTAGAATTTGAGCGACCATATAAAAGGCATTGAATATTTACTTTCCAAAATATGTAAATGCTGCATTTGGAGGGTTGGAAAATGTTAGATGACATATTAAGGCATTGGTTCTGTTCATTTGAGCTCACCTCCCTGGTGGGTCAGCCTCAAACTCCTGCCCCATTCTCTCCCCTGCTCACTTTCTGATTTTGTCGCCATTTGTTCCCTACAGAGGGACAACATCTCCATTAGCATTGGTTTTGTGGAACCTACAGTAACAGAGGTCACCTGAATGGGAACTGTAACATGATAATCTCATCCGCGGTCAAGCACTACACTTTAGCTATACACCATGCAGCCGCCTCCCTGATCTTCTGTGGGTTTTGTGTGGATAATAATCATGGACTTTTCTTCAGAAGATCCGGGAGGAGGCTGTTTGGTAGCATTTGATCTAACTTGTCACCAGACTCTGAAACTCAATATTCTTTTAATTCTAGTTTGTGCCTTCTGTGCTGCATAGATTATAGTTAATCTATCCCAGATCAAGTCTCCAAATACTTCCAATTTTCTAAATTTAATGTACAAAACCTCTATTTTCTAGGACACACCAGCATACCCATCTAAAACAGATTTTTTAAAGAAAAATTGTTTCAAGTCTCTTCATAGATCTCAGTTGTCTAAATTTTGGGAACAATTTAGTTTGACAATGGTGTTCTCAAAATGCAATTATTACAACTAAACACAAGACCCTTGGCAAGTGCTGAACAGTACAGCCTGGAGTAAGATTATCATCTCATCTAAATAAGATTTTTTTTTTCACCCCACAAATCACTGTAGACTTGTCATGTACCAGCCATGCTGTGGGCACTGTGGCTTTAATAGAGGACAGAGGCAAAGCACTTGTCTCTCAAATCCTCATTTTCATAGGAGAAGGCAGCATAGGTAAGTTCAGACAGTGTCTATATTCATGAAGCAAGTAAATGTGAGTAGTAGGCTAGGGAGGCAGGATGCAGTGGTGTTATTTCAGATCAGCTTAGAAAGGTGGTGGAGCCGTCCACATGAAGCATATGGCGAAAAGCACAACAGGTGAGTAAAACCCGCAGGTATCGTCTCTGAGGCAGATATGAGCTTCAGTTTCAGAGTCTGGTGACAAGTTAGATCAAATGCTACCAAACTTATCTTTTTTTCCAGATAAATAAAAATAAACCCCAGAGTGTGTATATCAAAATATTCCCCCCAAATTTACAGATGCAATGGTAACACTGGAATCCAGCCTTCTGGATTCCCACTGCATTGTTCGTTATTGTGTATTTCTTTCTTCCCATTCAATATCATTATTTTTTCTAACACTTGAACGGTTCATTCATCCATCTAAGACTTACTGAGTACTTCCTATTTGTATGCTTGAATACGCTGTTAATGAAGGAGACTCAGTGTCTTCTCCAGGCGATCTGTTGGCCACAGGATCCTCTTGTTAGGAAGCTGGGTCCTTTTGAGAAACTGAGCTGGTGCAAAAACCCTTCTTTAAACTCTGATTTTGGTGATCAAGTCAGAAAGATTTCATACATGTCACTCAGAATAATAGGAATGAGATAGGAATGAGTTTATTGACGGAACAGGAAAAGGGAAAGGGATGCTCTCAAGGGAGAAAGTGGATCTTCTTAGGAGAAGGACAATGTCTCTACTGCACAGCAGTTTTATTGGAAAACTCAGAGAAGTTTCCAGAAAGTTCCACCAAGGTCCACATTTTTTTTTTTTTGCATTTTAAAATTTGTTCTTTAGAGTAATACATAACAGTAGAATATATTTTGATATGTCATACATGGAGTGCAACTTCCCATTCTTGTGGTTGTGTATGAGGAGTTACACTGATTGTATATTCACATATGAACATAGGAAAGTTATGTGTGATTCATTCTACTGTCTTTCCATTCCCATTCCCCCTACCTCCTTCACACTTCCCCCAGTCCAATATGGTGAATTTATACTCCTCCCCTCTGCATCCACACCACCTATTGTGATTCAGAGAGAACATGCCTTTGGTTTTTTTTTTTTGGATTGGCTTATTTCACTTAGCATGATAGACTCCAGTTCCATCCACTTTTGCAGCAAATGCCATAATTTCATTCTTCTTCATGACTGAGTAATATTCCATTGTATATATGTACCACATTTTCTTTATCCATTCATATATTGGAGAGCATCTGAGTTGGTTCCATCACTTAGCTATTGTGAATTGAACTGCTGTGAACATTGATATGGCCACATCATTATAGTATGCTGATTTGAAAACCTTTGGGTTTAAGCAAAGGGGTGGGATAACTGGGTCAAATGGTGGTTCCATTCCAAGTTTCCTGAGATATCTCTAAACTGCTTTCCAGAGTGCTTGTACCATTTTGCAGTTTCACCAGCAATATATGATTGTACCTTTTCCCCACATCCTCACCAACATTTATTGTTACTTGTATTCTTGATAATTGTCATTCTGACTGGAGCAAGATGGAATCTCAGTGTAGTTTTAATTTGCATTTCTCTAATTGCTAGTGATGTTGAACATTTTTTTCGTATATTTTTGACCTTTTGTATTTCTTCTTCTGTGAAGTACCAGTTCAGTTCCTTTGCCCATTTATTGATTGTGTTATTTGTTTTTGTGGTGTTAAGTTTTCTGAATTCCTTGCACATCCTGGATATTAATGTTCTATCTGAGGTGCAGATGGCGAAACTTTTCTCCCATTCTGTAAGCTCTCTCCTCACATTCTTGATTGTTTCCTTTGCTATGAAAAAGTTTTTCTTTTGGTATCATCCCATTTATTGAATCTTGATTTAAATTCTTGTACTTTAGGAGTCTTGTTGAGGAATTCCATTCCTAAGCCAATGTGATGGAGATTTGGGTCTCTTGTCTAATGCCTAGGTCCTTGATCCTCTTAGAGTTGAATTTTGTGCAGGGTGAGCAATAAGGGGTCTAATTTCATTTTATTACATATGGATTTCCACTTTTCCCAGATCCATTTGTTGAAGAGGCTATCTTTTCTCCAATGTGTGCTTCTGGCACCTTTGTCTAGTTTGAGTTTATGTGGGTTGGTCTTTGTGTCTTCTGTACCATTGGTCTTTATGTCTGTTTTGGTGCCAATACCATGCCATTTTTTTGTTGTTACAGCTCTGTAGAATAATTTAACTCTGGTATTGTGATGCCTCCTGCTTCACTTTTCTTGCTGAGGATTGTTTTGGCTATTCCAGGCCTCTTAGTTTTTCAAATGAATTTCACGACTGCCTTTTCTATTTCTATAAAGAAGGTGATCAGAATCTGTATAACACTTTTGGTAGTATGGTCATTTTGACAATGTTAATTCTGCCTATCCAAGATCATAGGAGATCTTTCCATATTCTAAGGTCTTTTTCAATTTCTTTCTTTAGTGTTCTGTATTTTTTATTGTAGAGGTCTTTCACCTCTTTTGTTAAATTGATTTCCAAATGTTTTATTTTCTTTGAAGCTATAGTGAATGGGATAGTTTTCCTAAATTCTCTTTCAGTTTATTCATCACTGATGTACAGGAATGGAATTAATGTATGGATGTTAATTTTATATTCTGCTACTTTGCTGAATTCGTTTATGAGTTCTAGGAATTTTCTGGTGGAATTTTTTTATCTTCTAAATATGGGATCATTTCATCAGAAAATAGGGATAGTTTGAGTTCTTCTTTTCTTATTTGAATCCTTTAATTTCTTTCTTCTCTCAAATGGCTCTGGCTAGTGTTTCCAGGACTATGGAAGTGGTAAAAGAGTGGGTCCCTATTCTGTTCCAGTTTTTAAAGGGAATGCTTTCAATTTTTCTCTATTAAGACTGATGTTAGCCTTGGGTTTAGTATATATAGCTCTTACAATATTGAGATATGTTTCTACTCTCCCTAGATTTCTAGTGTTTTGCATATAAATGAATTCTGTATTTTGTCAAATGCTTTTTGTGCATCTATTGAAATAGTCATGTAATTATTATCTTTAAGTCTTTTAATGTGATGAATTATGTTCATTGATTTCTGTAAGTTGAACCAAACTTGCATTCCTGAGATGAACCCCACTTGATAATGGTGCACTGTCTTTCTAATATGTTTTGCATGTGATTTGTGAGTATTTTATTAAGAATTTTTGCATCTATGTTTATTAAGAACATTGGTCTGAAGCTTTCTTTGATTGATATGTCTTTGCCTGGTTTTGATATTAGGGTGATACTAGCTTCATAGAATGAGTTTCGAAGGGTTCCCTCCTTTTCTATTTCATGGAATAATTTGAGGAGGATTGGTGATAGTTCTGCTTTGAAGGTCTGGTAGAACTTGGCTGAGAATCCAACTGGTCCTTGGCTTTTCTTTGTTGGTGTGCTTTTCATGGAGTCTTTAATTTCATTGTTTGAAATAGATCTGTTTAAATTTTCTATGTCCTCCTGATTCAATTTGAGTGGGTCCTGTGTCTCTAGAAATTTGCCGATATCTTTACAATTTTCTGTTTTATTAGAGTATAAATTTTTAAAATAGGTTTTGATTATCATCTGCATTTCAGTAGCATCTGTTGTGATTTATTTTTCATCCTGAATGTTAGTAATTTGAGTTTTCTCTTTGTTAGCATGGCTAAGGGTTTTGCAATTTTATTTATTTTTTCAAAGAACCACCTTTTTGTTTTGTTGATCATTTAAATTGTTTGTTTCATTTCAATTTCATTGATTTCAGCTCTGACTTTAATTATTTCCTGTCCTCTACTGCTTTTGGTGTTAATTGTTCTTCTTTTTCTAGGGCTTTGATATATAATGTTATATTACTTATTTGTTGATTTTCTATTCTTTTAATGAAGGAGTTCAATGCAATGACCTTTTCTATTAGCACTAACTTCATTGTGTCTCAGAGATTTTGATATGTTGTCTTGCTATTCTCATTTACTTACCTCTAAGTACTTTTTAAAATTTAATCCCTGATATTTTGCTGTCCATTCATCATTGAATAGTGTATTGTTTAGTCTCCAGGTGTTAGCACAGCTTTTATTTTTAATCTTACCATTGATTTCTAATTTCATTCCATTATGATTTGATAGGATGCAAGGTATTATCTTTATTTATTTATTTTGTATTTGCTAAGAGTTTCTTTGTGGCCTAAGATATTGTTTATTTTAGAAAAGGAACCAGGTGCTGCAGAGAAGAAAGTGTAGTCAGTCATTAATGAATGAAATATTATATATATGTCTATGAAGTCTATACTATTAATTGTATGTTTTAGTTCTATAGCTTCTTTATTTAGTTTTTTGTTCAGAGGATCTTTCCAGTGGTGAGAGAGGTGTTTTAAAGTCACCCAGTCTTATTGTGTTATGGTCTACTTGCTTTTTGAATTTGAGAAGAGTTTATTTGATGTACGTAGATGTTCCATTGTTTGGGGCATAAATATTTATGGTTTTTATGACTTATTGATATTTAACTCCCTTAAACAGTATGCAATGTTCTTCTCTGTCCCTTCTGATTAACTTTGGCTTGAAGTCACTTTATCTGATATGAGGATAGAAACCTCTGCTTGTTTATGAGATCCATGTGAATGGCACCCCGCCCCCCCCCCCAACATTCTTTTGTCCTTAGTCTGTGAATGTCTTTGCCTACGAAGTGAGTCTCTTGGAGACAGCATATTGTTGGTATTGTTTTTTAATCCAGTGTGCCAGTCTATGTCTTTTGATTGATAAGTTTAAGCCATTTACATTGTTGAGATGTGATTTTTATTTCATAATTTTGATTTATTTATGGTTTTTAATTTGAAGTAGTTTTTCCATTGATTCACTGTTCTTTTAGTGTAGCTTTTCTTTTTGCTGTCTTCAGTTTTATTTTTTACTTTTTCTTTATGAAATATCGTATTGAGTGTATTTTGTAATGCAGGCTTTCTAGTTGTAAATTCTTTTAACTCTTGTTTATCATGGAAGGTTTTTATTTCATCATGAAATCTAAAGCTTAATTTTGCTGGGTATAGTACTCTTGGCCGGCATCCATTTTCTTTCAGAGCTTGGTATATATCATTCAAAGACCTCCTAGCTTTGAGGGTCTGGACTCAGAGATCAACTGAGATCTGAATTGGTTTCCTTCTAAATGTTACCTGTTATTTTTCTCTGACAGCCTTTAAAATTCTATCCTTCTTTTATATGTTAGGCATTTTTCATAATAATGTACTTTGGTGTGTGGTCTAGTTGGTTCTAGTTCTAATTTTTTATATTTGGGTTCCCATAAGGCTCTTGTATTTGATTTTCCATTTCATTTTTTAGGTTTGGGAAATTTTCTGATATTATTTCATTGAAAAGATTTTGCATTCCTTTGGTTTGTATCTCCAAGCCTTAATCTATCCCAATAAATCTTAAATTTGTTCTTTTCAGGTAATGTCATATTTCTTGGAATTCTCTGCATGTTCTCTTAACACCTTTTCTCAGAGTCAGCTTCATTTTCAAAATTTTATATTTTGTCTTCATTGCCTAAAACTCTGTCTTCCAAATGATCTAGTCTGTAGGTGATGCTTTCAGTTGAATTTTTAATCTGGTTTATTGATTCCTTGATTTCAAGGATTTCTGCTTTTTGTTTGTTTGTTTTTCAGAATTTCCCTCTCTTAATTGAAGTAATCTTTCACTTCCTGTATTTTCTCTCTGATTTTGTTCCTTACTGTCCTTTACTTTGTAGATCAGTTTAACTATGTACATTCTAAATTTCTTCTCTGACATTTCTTCCACTGTGGTGTTGATGGATTCTGTTATTGGAGTATCTTGGTTCATTTAGGGTGATTTGTTTCCTTGTTTTTTCATGTTGTTTGTGTGTCTACCCATGTAAAAATATGGATTAGAGGTAGTAGGATTTCTACCCAGTGGACTTTTAGTGTCCCTGCAAGTTCCCATTACCTCACTTTCTGAGAACCTGCCTGTCTGCTGTCTTGGTTTTATGCCATTAAGCAGCCAGGAAGAGACCTCCTGTATTTCACCATTTTGAAAACCCCCCAGGTTCACCTCTTGACTTTTGACCAAAAGCAAGATGACATCAGACTTTAAAGTTCCCACTATCATGACAACTCTAGGTCATCTTTGCCCATGCTGACTGGTTCTAGTTGGATCTTTAACTATACATTCTTATAGATTTTATGATTAGGAGGAATTATTCTTCTCTCCCAGAGTTTCAGGATCTGGTCACAAAAGTCTCTTCCTTCAGGGTAACTCAGGTTCTTCTTATCAGCACTGTTTTAGGCCTGCATTTCTCCTGCAGTGAACAGGTAGTTGGCTGAGGAATATGACTATCCTGTCCACTAAAGTCAAGCAGGGCTGTAGGTAAATTATTTCATGGAAAAGAAGGCATCTGGGGGTTGACACAGTGGGCCGATTTTATAGAATTATTCTCTTAACCTCATGTTCCCACCATTCACATCTGTCTGTCCCCTAACTCTCTTGGACCCATGGGAGAACAAGGTAAGTGAAAACTTTCTTTTTCATGTTGCTCAATGTGGTACACGGCTGGGTCCCTGTTATCAGATTAGTTTCAAAACAATATAAAGATATAGGCTTATGATGCAACTTTTTTCAAAGAGTATCCTGCCATGAGAGTTGACTAAGTTCTTTGGCTTGTGTCAGAACCTGTGTCTGTACCAGGCCCTTTGAATGGGTGAGATCCACTGGCTTGACCATGTTCAGCCAGGTCTACTGGCTTTAGCTCTGTGGCACTTACTATTCTTCTGCTTTCTTCCTTGTCAAGTATCATTTTGGTGAAGTGACTTAATGAAGAAATGTTTCTTTGAATCTCAATTGTGCTTAATTAAATAATAGTTTCCTTTCATATTTCTTATTGAGACTCTGTTTGCTGCCATTTCCCTAAGTCTTCCCCCCAAACATGTATTAATGGACCAAATAACTTTACTGGGTTGATCAGCACCATTTCCTAAGTCATTCTGTATTCCCACTCTAATCTGCTTGTTTCTGTTGAGTGATAAATGCATTGATTAATAAGCTACATTGCATCAAATTGAAGAAAAATTGGGTCTTGGAAACATGTTGCATATAGCATATATTTCTGCTTCATGTCATTTCCCTTGATCAGTTGCCCATCCAGATGGACTACAGCATATGCTACATTGCTACATTTATCACTAGAGATAAATAATGGAAGGATGAACTTACAGTCTGAGGAAAATCATTTTTACTTTTACACTAAATCTAATTAAATTTTCTGTAAAAAGCAGAAGCCATGCTAAAATAAATATTGCTGTTTTTCTGTCATGTACCAGCTTTATTGGCAAGAATCAATACCCCAAAGCATTATTTCCTTCCTGAAATATATCACCACACCTACAGAGATCTCTTTGAACACTTTTTAAAGCATCCTCATTCCAACAAAAACTTACCTTAACTTGTAGAAAATGCCATAGGGAACAAATAGTTTCATCATGCTGCTCATACATTTTTCTTACTTGAAATGGTACTCTTAAATTTGAGCTGAGCTCCAAATATGAAAATGCCATATGAGTTTGCCAGCTGTGTATACGAAGAGGGGAAATGGGCTCCTTGTTTTCACTGGCAGTGTGTGAACTACACTCCTCACATAGGGATGTCTTTCTACCTCTTTCTTGTCAAAAGAAGGAGATGAGCATTGTAGAGGGCTCCTGAGAAACCCACCCTACCGCCATGTGCCCATGCTTGCTGCAAAGTCTCACTGGCGACCATGGTGAGCACTGGAATCCAGGATGTCTCTAGGACCTCTGAGTCCAATGGACTAAACACTATTACAGCACCATTTTCCTCCCTGCTCTACAGGCCAGAGGGAGCAATTAAACTTAGCCCTCCTAATTAATGCACTGTGGCTAGACACAGTTAATTTGGATAAATAATTCCTGAGCCAGGAAGTGTATGTTTTTATTTTGTGTCATTTTATTTTCTCAGGGTGATTGTGCTTCAGAGCTATTTGTTGGATGAGGGGCAGATGGAAGAGGAGAGCTACTGAGTGAGGGAGGAAGCAGTTGCCAAGTATTAGGATGCAAATGTGCACATCCACAATCCCATACTTCTCTTAAGTGCAAATAGTATGGTGTGCCCAATGGGCAAGGAAGCTCTCAAACAGAAAAAAAGTAGAAAGCATTTATTCAGTGCTTAGCATAGAATAAGAGCTCAGCAAATTCTGGCAAGGTGTAATAGTGGTTTTGATTAATGCTCTTTGCACAGATTAAATACTATAAATATTATTTGATAATACCAATGCATGGAAAATCATTGATAGTTTTCTGAATTGTAGAAAAAGTATAATGCGCAATAGTATATTCTGCAAAATGCATTTCCAAATGCTGACTTTGTAAATTACCCATGTAGAAATTTGAGCCTAAATTCTTCTCTCGCTCTATTTATTTGTCTCTCATTCTGCCTATGTAGCAAGGTTGTCTAGAAGTGAATCTTAAATATGCCTTTTCAAAAAAAGCAAGGCTTTCATTTTGGTTTGGGGCGGGGGGTGGGGGTTAAGATCTAGTGAGTAGAGTCCAGTAAGCATATAAGAAGCTATCTGCAAGTAAAGCATTCTCCTGGAGATAGATGAACTTGACCCTATAACTAGGGAAATTCCTGCAGCAACTTAGAGGGTTTTCTTGGTTCCTGGGCTGAAACACATTAGCAAACACCTGGGTATTCTTACGAATGCTTAATTTATATCCCATCAAATAGAAACTTAGTTCTGAGACCTGTCCAGGAATGACCACAGCTATGGTTAACTTTATGGGTCAACACAGAGGGTGTTTTTTGGAAGAGAGTAACATTTAAATAAGTGAACTTTGAGTAAGAAGGTGTAACTCTCAGTGTGGGTAGGCTCCATCCCATGCAATTTGTTGAAGGCTCATATACAGCAAACGACTGGTCTGCCAAAACAAAAGAGAAAACTGCCTTTGAAATTCATCTATTCTGCCAGCACTCTGGGTTTTTATTCTGCTGGCCCACCACTAGATCTTACATTTCGTAGCCTCAATATAATCATGAAAGCTAATTTCTTATAGTAAACCTCCCTGTAGAGATTGAGATAGGTAGCTATTTATACACACAAGTGTATGTATGTAGATAGGTCAATAGACAGGTAGACAGATCTCTATTTAGTTCTGTTTCTCTGGAGAACCTTGAATAATACAACCATCAGCCATCAGCTTGCATATTCCTGTGTTGCACTAGCAGAATTAATGAGAACTTGAGAAACTAGCTGGGGTACAGGGGAGAGGCAAGACATCAGGAAAGCCTTTAACAACTGTGGAATAAAACACTGCTCCTGTAATGTTTTTATGGGGCTAGTTATGCAAATTGCCAAAGTGATTTACCTTTCCTGTAAAACATATCTTCAAAGTAAAATGTTAAATGGACCCACGAGGAACGTGGTGGGTCGTGAGACTCAGTCAGTACCCATCATGGAGCATTTATTTTTCCATCCCCTTATTCCCACTCTGCTTATTGCTCCTGACATCTCTAACAAGGACCAACCTTAAATCTGTTGACAGGTTAACTTTGTAAACGATAATTGGGCACTATCACTCCTCTGCTTAAGTGACTTTGATTACTTCCCACTGCCTTATAAGTAAATCTAATTTCCTTGTCGTGGAATGCAACGTCCCCTTCACAATTGGATTCCAAAGGACATTCCTCCTCCTGAGTCTCAGTAGGGTCTTTCATTCTCTGATTGTTGCAGACATATTGATCTACCTGCACTGCCTGAATAGACAGCTCTGCTGACATATTTCCCCTCTGTTTGGATGGTTTGTTTTCTGTTCTGTTGTTTGAGTTTTTAAGACTCCACTCTAAAGGGAAGCCATCTGAAAAGTCTTTTTTTTTATTGCCTAGAGTCAGAATAGGCCCCTCCTTCGTGCTGTTGGAGCACTCATTTTACCTGACCAGGATGGCACGGTCACGTGAGCTTTTCGCCAACTTTACTTCATGAATCTGAACCTCCTGCTGGAGCTCCAACATGGACAATCCTGGCTGAGAAACTCTGTTGCACTCCTGGGTAGCTCTGTGACACCAGGCAAAATATTCCCCAAGGTCAAACATCTTCTATGTAAAATTGTGAAAATAACAGTAATATGAAGAAAATTAAATATTTTAAATTAAAATGTTTAGAACAACTCCTGGCATAGAGAAAGAGCCTCAAAATATCATCTTCATTTCATTTATATATTGGCCTTTCAAAAATATTGAGAACCTGTTATGTGTTCCACATTATCTATCATCGTCACCCTTACTCTTATTGAATTCTCACTTAGTTTTTGAATGGTAGCCCAATGAATGTCACACAGATATTCATTATATGTTTATTGATATAAGAATTGCTTTGGTCATTAGGGCTTAAACACTGGGAAATTGGATGCTCAATTTTAATTCTACTTATTAGGTAAAAGTTTACTGACTATAGTTAGGAAAAACAAGCTCTATTCCCTAAAGCTGTTTTTCTTAATGGTGGAGAATTAAAAAACCTAATTAAAATGAAATAGTATCTCCCTTGTATGCAAAATAACTATATTTATAAAGACAATTCATTTTATGAAATTATGTTGGAAGAACCAACTTATAAATGGTAAGATTATATATTTTTAGCTTAGTGTAATATAGCAAATTTTAGTATTATTAGATGTAAATTCATCTTTTGAAATATTAATTTCAACTCTTTGAAACAAAATCAACACTACCTTGCAGGCACTACATATGTAATGTTAACACTTGGTAAGAACACATAGCATCTAATGCCACATATAGTTAAACTTCATAATTTCTATGTTATTGTGTCTATCAGGTCTCAGTTTCTGGTATGTCCAGAATTTCACTCAAAATTGTAAAAACACAAATGAAAGTATGTCCTTTTTTCCTCATGGAAATAATGACACATTCATAACATCAAATATATAACTTTTTGACTGAATCTCTCACAGCTGGTGTTACTTATGTAGCTTCAGTAACAAAGCATTCTCAGTGGTACATGGTTTGATTATGTAGTTCCAACTGCAGGAATCTGTCCAATTGGAGGTAATTGACAGATCAGCTTGGCTTAACTGTACAGTGTTAACAATCTTTTTCAAGCTAACAATGGAGATATAAATTCAGTGCCACTCTAGAGGTGAGCATGTCAACAATTCTGGTAAAAATGTCACATACTGTAGACATGGAGACAAGAAAGAGGTAGGTCTGAGTCTGTGCTACTGCTGTTTAGAGCTCTTCTAGAACTTTAGTGTCTCATTGCCTTAAATGGGAGAAATGCAGATGAGTCTGAAGGAGTCTAAACTAGGAACTGTCTAAGTTAAATTCTAAAGTAACACTTATTCAACATGGATCAGTATCTTCATC
Source organism: Callospermophilus lateralis (assembly GCF_048772815.1). Lineage (NCBI taxonomy): Eukaryota > Metazoa > Chordata > Mammalia > Rodentia > Sciuridae > Callospermophilus > Callospermophilus lateralis. The sequence continues at coordinate 18,205,966 of NC_135308.1, read as the reverse complement.
TGCAAATGCAGATGCTGGGGATAACAGCCCTTGTCATAGAGTAATGATGAGGACTCAATGAGTTGACACATGTAACATGTTCAGAATAGTGTGTGTCTGGCACGGTGGCAATCTGAATATAACAAGCTTTCCAAGTGGACCCAGTGTCATGACATAACATAGACTGTAAGCAGTTTTGCACATTCACTATTTACTAGGCAATGGTAATGAAAATAGTTTTAAAACATCACCATGATTACTGAATAAGTAACTAATAAGTTACATGATTCTGCTAGTCCTGAAGATAAAAAGCCACTTTCTGTTCTCTTGTTAGTGTTAAAGAAGTCATAAATAGCCTAACAATACAAGGCAGTATTTGCAAAATGCTGAGTGATTATTTGTAAAAATATTGAGAGAAAGTGGCGATCACCACAGCTACAGGTGACTGTGGAAAGGGCCTCTGGATGGGATTTAGGAGAGGGAGTATACTGTTCTCTTCAAGCTCTGTGTTCCTAGATAAACCTTCTATTTATTTATTTAATTCTCAATAAATAACCGAGCCTAGTGGCCAAAGTCTAGAATTTATTATTGCCTCTCATATTTCTGAGAGTTTACCGGGCTCAACTCGGAGGTTTGTGCTTGGTGTCATTACGGTCTGTTGCAGCTGGAGCTGGAATTCTCCCGAGGTTTGACAGGCTGGATGTCCCGAAGAGGTTCCTTACATGTCCTGTCCTCTTTCTCTCTGTGTTGTTATTCCTCAGAGCCTCTCCATGTGACATGGGCTTCTCAGCATAATTGTCTCTGGGTACATGCTCTTTCTATCATGCAAGTGGCTTCCAAGAGAGTAGAAGCAGAAGCTCCCAGTCTTCTGAAAGATTTGGAACTGACATAAAAAAAAGCTCCCATACCCATTGGTCAATACAGTCACAGTTCCAGTGTTAGTTCAAAGGGAGGAGATTCAAGGTGTGAATAAGGGAGGCATGGTTTGTTGGGGCCATCTTTGGAAACTAACTACTGTAAGTCCTTGATGATCCCTAAAAGATATTATGTTTGGCCGTGATGATCTCTGGAGTTTTCTTTTTTTTTTTTTTTTAATGTATTTTCACCTTTCCATGATCTACAAAAATTTCCTCCATAATTTTATTTCACCAAGGAAGACAGTAAAATATATCTCAATTGAATATCAATTGTTTTCTATTCCTATGGCATTTCGTTTTCAATGGGTTCCCAGTATGTGCTGTTGAAAAAGAAAAATCAAAGAAACTTTCCTTCAGGTTATAAAGCCACTAGAAACCTCTCAGAAAAAAAAAAAAGTTTCTTAAGTTGATAAAGTATTTTTGCTTTCGTTTCATCTTTACAGTCAGAGTACACTGATGCCCCAGGTTACAATACAATCTCAAAGTGCTGATACATAACCGGTAAATTTGTGCATGTAAGGGTTTTAAAGTCAGTAATACCTTATAAATTCATTGAGTGGTGGTTTTGGGGAAAACTTTTATCCTATTTAAATGACTGTTCCTTAAAAGCATAATGGTTCTATTCTGACCCAGATGTTTTGAAATACAAGGTTCTATAGAGAAATGTAGTGCCCTCTAGGAAAACCTGTTGAGTAAAAATAAATGTAGGTTTTTTTAAACATCTTGAATATATAGGCTGTAGTGCTCAAAGTATTCATTCATCTCATGGGATCAAGCCAGATGCCATATCTTTAAATGAAAGTCATTAAAATTTCACTAAAGAAGCAAAGTAGAATAATAATATTCTATAATTATTATAATAATTAATAATCTATAAATTATAAATTATTTAAAATTACCTTTAAAACAATTTATTCTCCAAAAAGTAGTAAATGTTTCCAGAAATTTAAATTTATATCAATACAGAAGTGTTCCTGCATATTCCAACAAGAGTGGCTGAAACATAAAGAGGGAAAAATGGGAGTGCAGAAGCATTTAGGGGAGGTATATGCAGAGATTTCCAGTCTGTAAGGATTTTTTTTTTAATTCTAGGAGTGATTAGAAATTATTCAAGACTCTTAATAATTAGAAATTATTTTAAAAGGCTCTCTGAGTGTAATATGGAGTGATCAATACAGAAACATGGATTGAAAAGGGAGTTCTGGGAGAAGTGACAATACAGATCTGTACCTGGGTGGATGTATAGAATGGTATTTGTGATTCACAGTGAAAGTAGAGCAGGGCATGGTGGTGGATGCCTATAATCCTAGCAGCTCCAGAGGCTGAGGCAGAGGGATCACAAGATCAAAGCCAGCCTCAGCAACTTAACGAGGCCCTAAGCAACTTAGTGAGACCCTGTCTCAAAATTTAAATAATAATAATAATAATAATAAAAAGGGATGGGGGTGTGGCTCAATGGTTAAGCGCCCATGGGTTTAATCCCTGGTACCCAAAGAAAGTAGAATATATATTTATAGGTTGGAGATTGGGTGTAAAAAACATAAGTAGCCAAAATGACTTATTTTTCTTGGCCTGAGTAATTCAATAAATAACAAGTACAGCTCTTTTCTTAACAGGAAACAATGAAAGAGAGACCATTATACAATAAAGGAAACTAAGAGTTCAATTTGTGTGCAGAAGTAACTATTAACTGCATATGACACAGAGTTAAGTAGATTTTTTTCTTTTCTGCCAAAATATGTTAAAGGGTATCCTTTACCAAAAAAGTAGTAAAAGAACCAAGCTATTGACTTGATGGTAAAATAGAGAATTCTGGTATTCAAAGCAAATTTGGAGTCAGTGAATGGCTTAGTTTCCAGGGAAACCTACTAGTATTTCTAGGTTTTATACTGGTTTGTTTTTTGCAGCATGAACTTAATCATAAGAACCGTAAAAAAACTGTTTATATATGTAAAATTTTGAAAAGAAATGTGTCACATTACATTTTGGTTATAGAGTTAAATAAGTGATTTAGAATTTATTATTAGTTTAATTAAGCAGCTCTAATATTTTTTTTCAGATAAAAGATTGTCAGCTCTAATTATGAAATTTCTATTGGTAAATTCAAATAAAAATGTGTTAAAATATGCACAGGTTTCATTATTTGCCTTTATCTTATTCTTTAAGATAAAGAATAAGATAAAGTTAACAGTTGAAAATTGTCCTTAAGGAAATGAAAATCACACAGATTTTGTATATCTGGAGGAAAAAAATAAAAAATTATTTTCTGAAATTTCTGATATTGCATATGTAATGTAAATAAATCCTCTGGTGGAAGTGAGAATGGGTTAGCAGCAGGGATTCTTGCTAGATGAACACTTAGTCTCTCTGGGCTAAATATATGCCCATCACAGTAAAAACAACACCAAAAAACACTGCACAAAAAAAAAAAAAAAATGCAGTTTTGTTGGCCTTTGATGACGACACAACTTCATGGGAATGGTTCTTTCAAATTTAATGATATGCACACAATTTAAATGCTTCTTTACTATGGAAAGTCATGTTGCTAATCCATATCAATTTTTTCATTTTCCCCCAAACATTTTTTTTAATTAACCCATAAATTACACTATTTACCTAAAGTAATTTTGCATCTTCTGTTAAAAGTTTCTATAAAATATGGTTCTTTGTTGCTTAAAGGACCAATTAACCGACTGTAAATCTTACTGCTAATTTATGGGCTAAAGAGTTCTATCAGCTCTGTTCACTGAACCAGTGACATTCTGGCAACAGCATGGGCTTCCTTTGTTGACCAGTTCCACACTGACTTTAACCATGGAATTTCCAGAAGAAGAAGCCACCATATGCTGTGTTATTCATGTCAGAAGTTCATTCAACAAATTTAGAACTCTTAATATATGTTAGACATTGTCAGTAAATATTTATTAAATGCCAAATGAGTAGGAAATGTAGCTTGAGACTGTAATTTGAATAGAATTTCTTTTAACTTTTTATTTTGGATTTTTGAATTTTAACATTATACATAATTGCAATTTCTACCTATTTTATTAAAACTAAAAAAATTAACATTGGTTCATGCTATTAACTACATTAAATACAAATTATTCCACCAATTTTTTTCCCAAACATATCAATTTTCTACTCCATGATTCATTTCAGGATACCAAAGTGGATTTTCTTGTCATGTCTTTCTGTCTCCTTCTATGACAGTTTTTGAGAAGACTTTTGTCCAAAATATTGGCGTTTATACTTCTTAGTATATTTTATACAAAATGAAACTTGTTTCATTTATTCATTAATTCATTAGACAATTAATAACTGTGTAGTGTAATACACTGTTCTTGGCATTGGAATATAAACTTTTCTAGAATATTGTTACTTTAGAGAGGCTCTAGTTTAAGTGAAGAATTCCAGCTATAGCATGAGTACTATGACAGAGGAAAGAGGGGGATGTAAGGAGAGTACCAGACTCCAACTGGAAAGATTAGATGAAGTCTTCAAGAAGAGTTAAGATTTCTACAGACAAAACTGAGGTGTTTGAGACTAAGGAACAGGGTACAAAAGCACAGAGATGAGAAGCAGAGCATGATTACCACCAGAAATGTTGTGTAGACTCAGGAATGAATTGTGAGAGAATATAATGGCCATGGAGAGTCAGATTCGGAAAGCTTTGTATGTTCTGTGAAATAGTGTAGACTTCATTCCATAGGCAATGAGAGAATTGATTTTTCCTGGCTTGAAGAGGAGCCTATAAAGCTCTTACCCTATATTTTATGGCAGGATTTGTTGTATTAGGTCATTCTAGAAAGGCATTCCTCACTATTAGAGTTTTATTCACAACAGTGTTTCTCTCAAACGTCTTCTCTTTCTCTTTACTACTTAAGAGCAATTAGAAAAGGCTTTAGGACAAAGCTATCATTCATAAATGATTTTGGAACTTAGCTCTTCCCAAATGTAAATTTTGATGTAAGTAATAAAAGCATACTTACATTCCACCTGCACTGTCTGAGTTCACCTATTGCCAAGAAACACGATAAGTGTAGACAGAAGCAGCAAGGACTATAGAGGAACACAGAGTGTTGCTAAAATCAGAAATTGAATTTCTGCATGCAGAAAAGGTGTTGCTTCTATAAAAAAAGATTAGCATTTAAAATTTCAAACAGCCCAATAGTTTGTTGAAATCTCCAAGTCAAGCATCAAATGAAGCAATTTTATGCTGAATTTATACAAAGTCCCAGGGGCAAAATAATTAAAGTATGGGCATACTGCTTTTTGTCTCTGTGTGAGAAGCCAGTGTTATTTAGAGCTTGCTGCTCAGTGTGCCATCAGCATAACCTGGCATGACTGAACCAGTATCTGCATTTGTAACAAGATCCCCAGGTGATTCATACACTCATCCAACTTTTAGAAGCACTAATTTAAGACCTTTTTTATTATATTCTTAAATTGTTATGAAAAAGTGCTTGATCGCCATAAATAAAAATATGGCTATCATTTGTTTTTAGAAGATGAAAATATTTCAAGACAACAGGTACATGGGAAGATTCTAGAAAGTAAAGAATGTTGCATATAATTATCAATCTTTTTAAATATGAATTTTATTTTTACCTAAGTGCATGCAAAGGACAAATGGGAAAATTGTTTTTAAGCATCTTTAAACGTCACCTCATTAAATCTGATTTTTAATGACTGAATGAAATTTGTTATATCAGTCTTCCAAGAAATTTTAGATGTGGAACTTTAAGTGTTGAATTCTTAAAACTAACACTTAAATTGAGTTTATGTTAAGCTGAAATAGAACTTTTATCTAAAAATCTGAATTTCTTAGGAATTTAATGATATTATCAATAGTATATACGATTTGTGCAAGAACTATAATCCACCTATTTCAAGTGAAATTTTAATAAATGAAAAACATGATTTACTTTTCAAAGAACCTATGTACTTTAGCTAAATATTTCTTTATATAATTAAAAATGTCCATTGAGAGCTTATTGTATAGAAACTATTGTTAGGATTTCATTGATTTTTTTTTTTTTTTTTTGTAACCATCAAGAAATTAGCACCAAAGTCTGAGACACTTCTTTCCTCCGGAACAATTCTGATGTAGTTCTTTATTAGTATTAATTGAAGACAGTGTTTAGCAGACTTTTTCTGTAAAAGTCCAGATAGTAAATATTTTTGGTTTTGTGGCTTATGGAGTATGTGTTCCTCATCCTCAAATCTGTCATTGCATTCTAAAAATAGCCATATCCAATACATACTCAAGCGAATGTGAACATGTTCCAGTAAGAAGTTATTTGTGAACACAATAAATTTCATATAATTAGTTTATTCTTTTAAAAAAACATTTATAACAATAAAGGCCATTCTTAAATTTTGGATTACACAAAATAAGAAGTGGGCTATATTTGGTCTCCAGGCCATAGTTTCCTGACATCTAATATACACATTGAGTATCTGAATGCATATAGACAGTGGCTCAGTCTTGACTATGAATTTAATAAGAACCTGATTAGTTCCTGGCATCTAAACTATAACACTGGCATTATGAGGATTTTTATTATCATTACTGTTGATTTGAGAACAAAAACAGACTGAAGAGAAAGAGACAGAAGCAAAGAAAACTAAAAGTCATTGTGAATCTACCAAGTACTAAACACCATGTTTAGCGTTTTGTATGTTTCATCTTTAAGATGGCCCCATGAAATACGTACCATTTAACACATGAGAAAACTTGAGGCTTAAAGAACTTTTCAAGGTCACACAGCAGGTAAATGTTGGAAGTAATTTTAGTCTGAATTAATCTGGCAATATTTTTTTATATATTCACACCAATAAACTCTAGCCAAATGACTTATCCAATAAAAATGCATGTGATATACTTAAGTGATTTATTTTTAGAGGAAGACAAGGGACAGTGTCCCAAGGAATGCAATATTTGTTTGGAACCTTGAAGTGGAGTTCTGTCAAGGAGCTGGAGGGTGGAGGAAGGCATCCAAATATAGAGATGAAAGTGGAGAGAACACAGTTGGGGTAAAAGATAGAGAATGACCAGCTTCCGATTTTCAGTGTTCATGTCATTCTTCATCTCATTCACCATTCATGCATCGTCCTCTTTCCCTATAATTTTCAATCTTTTGAGGCTGATGAAAGCAGATTGGTTCACATTCTTTCTTTTACTCATCTTTTTTTTTTTTTTTTTTCTGTTCTTGGCCTAAATTTTCAAAAAGTAAGCCCCAGTGCCGCTCACCTGGCACTTCTGAGTCCCTCAGACACATTTCAGATGGAGCCTCCTTTTCTCTGATGACTTCTGTATAAGCCTTTGGACCAATTATTCTTGGCACTGTGCAGTCGGAAAAGACAAAGGAGGTAGCTGTCAGGGGCTGTGTCTTTCATACTCCACTGCCTTTTGTACTTCTTCAAAGCAGATTACAGCTGCACAGCTATTCAGATGTATGCAAATTATATCTGGTCACAGCATTTGAGCTTGATCATAATTATGACATAGGTGGAGTGGTGACTGTTTCATTAGTACAAACACACACCTTAAGCAAACTCTCCTTTTGTCACACAGTGACTCTGTTCAGAAATACAATCCACATTTTTCTTTCAAGGACTCAGTCTCGTGTGTTTTATTATGCACTTAATTTTTAGTCATTTTAATTATTATTTATTCAGGAATCCCTCATAGCCCAAAGAGCCATCGAAGGACAATGAAGATGTTAGCACAGAATCTTTGCACTTGAGTTTGGAACCCAGATTATAAAATGGCATGAGAAAAGTTATGCCCCATCAGAGACTTCACATCCTCACATTAGTGTTTTCTACAGTGTACAGCCTTACATAGGATAAAGAAAGAACAAAAGAGTGTATAAAGAATTTCTCACAGATTAAATCTAAAATATCAAACAGTGTTCAACTTTGATTCAAGAGATAGAAAATATGACTTTGTATTTAGAAGATCAACCTCAAATATATGTTTCTCATGGCCTCATGCTTATTCATGGAAAAGCAAGCTATTTTCATGGGTCTTAAAGAGGTAAGAGATCAATAGAATCTTTGTTGCTACTAGTAACTATTTCCTGAGATTTAAGAAATGTTCTCTCCTTTATAAATTGAATTATGTTACAAAATAAAAAATAGAGAAGCACAGGCAGCAAATAATCCTAGAAAAAAATGTGACTTGTTTAATTCACAGTTTGTAGCATATTTGAAATGGAAACCTGGGGACTGCCTGCTTATGCAAATAGGGCTCTAACATATCATAAGCTATAGTTTATTGAAATAGCAAATATTTGGGGAGCTACAGCCAGGAGTACTACTCATATTTTCTAAATGATTCCTGGGGCTGATCGAAGCTCTCCCTGGATCTTTAAGCTCAGCCAACTTATCCATATAACCTTTCTACTCAGACGCTAGGAAGCAAGCTGTGAACACTGCAGTTCTTGCTTTGATAATCACCCTTGTCTCCTTGTTGCTTTACCTTTCGGATTTTTCTCTTGGTTCCCAGCTTTTGGTCCTAGCTCCCTTGGAGCCATTATTTCAGGGAAACCTTCAGCTAATCCCTCAGACATTCCTTATTTCTGGTATCTCTTAATTGCCTGAAGTTCACCCTTCTTCGAGGTTTTAGCTTTGGACCTATGTATTCTCCACCAGGAAGAATCCTGTTTTTACATAGACAGATTTCTTCATTTTCTACTCTCCCTGCTTTCCTGTAGGCTTACATCTGTGTTCATGATTATTTATGTCTACATAATAGCAAATCTACTTAATAGGAAAGAGCTCAGGACAAAGGTTAGTTCAAAGGTGGCAGAGGAAGAATGATGGTCATTGATAAGTAGCTTTAAAGACCAAGTTATAGATATGGTTAAAGAAAATGCAGTTGACTATTTGCCAAATGGGTTAGATTTCTGTTGCTATGACAAAATACTTGGGAAAAACAACTTAAAGGAGAAAAGATTTATTTTGGTTCCTGGTTACAATTCATGTTCAGATGGCTTCATTGTTTCTGGGCCTGTGAGTGAAGCAGAACATCATGGCAAAGGGAAGGTGTTCCCTTCATGAAAGCTGGAGAGAGAGAGAGAGAGAGAGAGAGAGAGAGAGACAGAGACAGAGAGAGACAGAGAGAGAGAGAGAAGGGTGGAAGACTTCAAGTAGGTTCCTCTTCCTACAGTTTCTACCACCTCCATTGAGTACATTCAGTTATGAGCCTGTGATGAATTAATCCATTAATGAGATCACAGCCCTCAAGATTCATTCATTTCCCCAAAGCCCCACCTCTGAACATTGCTGCATTGGGGACCAAGCCCTGAGTACATGAGCCTTTGGGGGACATTCCAGGTATAAAGTATAACAGATGTAATAATCCTTTTTCTCCTTTTTTATTTCTTTTTTTGCCTCTGTGAAAATCAATTTCTTCATTTCATGTCATGCATCTCAGTTGACATCTGGCTCATTTTCAGCATATCTTCAAAATGAGTAAAGTAATAATCTTCTCTGCTTTTTAAAACAATTTATTTTTGATACCTGCTCTCTTCAATATATGTGACTCAACTCTGTCCAACCTATAAGGACTCAGCGTGATTTGATAGAAGTCATCCTGAGTTGCAACTGTCAGAATGGCCCCTGCGTAACCCTGATCTGTTTCCCCTGGATAGTTTCCCAGTGTACCCTAAGAAGACAAAACCATTGGAGTGGGGTGTGGGTCTTCACCATCAGATCCTGGTGCCATCAGAGCCAGGAATATGCCTGACATCCTTGATATTAGCTTGAGATAAACAGGGACATCCCAATTTGGATGAAAGTCATAAAGGAGCTTTCTGGACCACTGTAAAAGCCCCTTCCTTATGATGCAGTTTATGGGGATGCACTGTTCCTGCTGCTGCCTGGAACCACACTCCTGTCAGGAAGCCCCTGGTAAGTTGCAGTCTTGCAGTCCTGGACTCTCTGCCTCTTTCCTCAGTCTTAGGGCACCTTCTGGCGTGTTGTCATATACTGGGATAGTGTGGTTCCAGAACAGACTGCAATATCTCGGGCTTTTCCAGTAGCCATGCTGATCTCTAAATTACCAGGAGTTACTTGGAACATCACCTTCCTGTACCATGTTCTCATGGAGCTCGTGTGAAGGCAAGGTTCTTTGAAGTATCAAGAAAAAATAGATTTCTTTAGATCGATTTCTTGGAAATTCACTTTTAGTAAACTTACATGCTTATGCAATTCAAACAATCCTATAAATTAGTATATTTCATCGCTCTAAAGCAATGTTTCCATTTAAATCCTATAATGTGCCCTCATGTATCTTCATGGTGCCTTGGAACAGGTCACTGGCTCTGGTGTTAGAATCTTGCTCTCCATTCTAAATCCCCAGACTCAGTGTTTCTGATTTGGGGCTTTATTATCTTCATTTATTATGCTGACCAGTGCTTTTTAAGGCTTTCACTTACTTACATTTTTACTTTAAGGGCTTCTCTTACTTCCTGAGGTTACCATGATATCTCTAAGTGGCTGCTGACTGCTCCATTAAATGTGGACACTTCCTCTCGTTTATTCTGATTTTCTGCTTTTTTTCCTGCATTACATATTTATTGTAGCACTCTACTCAGGTTATTCGGTTTTCTTCTGTCTTTGCTCTTGTTGTTTATTCCACTTCAAAAGGCTCTCTCCTTTTCTCCACATAGGTGTATCCTCCACAACACTTTAGGCACAACTCGTTTATGCTCTTTATTTCATTGTGTACATATCGTCCCAAATAACTGGTAACTAATGTGTATACTACTTGGTTTTACTAACTTTGTGATTTTTCCTAAACTTAATTGTAAATTTCATATAGGTGAGGAATTAACTTTTGTACCACAAAGTCTTAAAATACTAGACAGGGAGTAAATTCTTAGACTAGTGTTCTAAAGAAAATATATGTGCTGCCGGTACTATATTAGGACATCTGAAAAGAGCTTAACTTCCAAGAATTTGTATCTTAGAAATTAGCTCATGATACTGTCTTATTTGACAGGAATATTGTTAATGAACCATTAAAGCAAAATGTACCATGCAGTGCCACTTTAGGGCATTGATTATATTTAAAATGCCGTTGTAGCCAGGTGCAGTGGTGCTCTTCTGTAATCCTAGCAGCTCAGGAGGCTGAGTCAGGAGGATTGCAAGTTCAGGGCTAGACTCAGCAATTTAGTGAGGCCCTAAGCAATTTAGCAAGACCCTGTCTAAAATTTAAAAAAATAAAATAAAATATAAAAAAAGGGCTGAGGATGTAGGTTCAGTAGTTAAGCACCCTTGGGTTCAGTCTCTGGTACCCAAAATAAATAAATAAACAAATGCCATTGTATGCTTTATGCTTTTATTATTATCAGCTGGATATTAGTTCTATACCCAGGTTTGTGATGTGCTGTAGTAGAAGATACAACATGGTAAAGAAGCAAAGTAGAATGGTCAGAAGGCAAAATGTATAAACAGAAAGGAGCAGTGATGGTGGGGAATGAAATAGAGAAAGCCACTTTGGGGAATATGCCTCGCACCTTTAGAATGTTGATAGTAGCTGATGGAAATGGAAATATCAAATCATATGATTCTGCTTCTCCTAAGAAACTATAAAACTACCAAGCAGTGTGTAGTCCTCAGCCATGAAATAGAAAGACAAGGTTAATAATCTTAAATTAAAGGTAACTCAGAGCATACAGAATGAAACTTGGTTTCACTTTGCTTGCCTGAAAGGCAGGTGGCTTCTAGACAATGTAAACTACCACCACTACTACCACTAGTTCCCTCTCTTTTACTAAAGAAAAAAAAAATACACCACAAATATATTATTTTGGAGTCCTACAGATCTGAACTCTAAAATTCATGTTCCTTCATAACTCTTGGAGTGCATTTCCTTGCCCTCTGGTGTTTTAAAGTCTGTCTGCATTCTTTGGCTCGTAGCCCCACATCACTCCAACCATCATTTCATTTCACTCTTGACTCTGAACCTCCTGTCTCCCTATCATAAGAACCCTGTGATTCTTTTGGATCTACTTGGATAATCCAAGATAAGCTCCCCCTTCAAGATTGACAACTTAATCATATTACCCATATCCCCTTTGCCATGCACACCTTCAGGCATTAAGACCTGGCCATCCCTGGGGTCATTATTTTGGCTACCATAACTAGCGAGTGTACTAGGACCATAACTCATCCTCTTCCTATTCTAAGTACCTGGAGAAGAGTAACACAAAAAACAACAAAGTCTGAGATTTTTAGATTTTTATTTATATCTCATAAGCTTGTATAGAAGGCACAGACTACTTCCATTTAACAAATTCTGCAAATAGGTATTCTGTATTTAAGTACAGACCTGGATTTGGTAACATTTCCTAATGTTTTAAGGTGTAAACATCTCAACAAAATGTTGTAGTGATATTTAAGGAGCAGTTTTTAAATAAATAATGCATATCCATCCTGTGGAAAATAGATCATGGGAAAAGGAATCATGTTTTAATTGCTGAGAAGGACCGAAATGCCACTGTATCATTAAAAGCATAGCTACAGTCATACAAAGCTAGCAAGATTACTGAAAGCTAAATTAATGAACATTGATTGTGTACTTGTGCTCAGCATAATCTAAAGCCTTTTGGGAACACAAAATGCATGGAAGCATGATCTTTTCCATCAATCTACTTGGGGATATTAGATAGAAATTCTTAAAAACTAAATTTCATTAGAAATTGGGAGTTGAACATGATTACTTGGGGCTAGCGGAGTTGAAAAACTTCCTTAGATTGTATGATTTATCTTTTAAAATAAATTTTATTATGTTTACTAGAGGAATTAAATTTTAATATTATGAGATATAAATAGATTATAATAGAGTAAAGCAGACTATCATATCTATAATCTCACAGTTACCTTGAGTGATAGCATAAACTGAAATCTATTTATTTAACAAAAATTCCCAATTCAATCTTATTAACTTTAGTCCTCATGTTGGACTTTAGATCTTTAAACTCCTACTTATCCCCTATGTGGTGTCCTTTGACCTGCATCTCCCCCATATTTTTCCCTGCCACCCCTTCCGGCTAGGACCAGTGTTTCATTCTTAAACTCTGTATATTTAGGCTCTTATAAAATTTTTACTTTACTTTTATTTTTCATTTTTTTAATATTATTCTTAAGTTGAGCCCTATAGAGAGACTGGATGGGTGAAAAACACCAAGGACCAAAACTGATAAGCAGAACATTATGAAGAGAAAGCCAGAGCTAGAGGGGATTGACCTACAGGTATGTTTTGGGTAGAGACAGTGGGCTCAGGTCAAGTAAGGACAAGTGGAGGATCTGGGGCTTGATAATATACAGGACATTGAAAATCAATCAATTGAACAGGCCAGACCGTGGAATGCAAGGTTTCCCCCACACATGTGCATAATAGAAAATACGTGTGGAAGGTATGGATGGGAAATGGTGAGGGTTTTTATTGTTTTGTTTTCCTCAATATACCAAGTGCCAACAATAACATCAGATGTATATTTGTTAAATTTTACAGAATGAATGGGTTTAATTCATTTCATTTTTATAATTAATTAATTCATTCTAATTAGGTATACATGAAAGAGTTTAATTCATTTTCCATATAATGTTTTTTTATAACAAATCAGCTTTAAAATTCATGTTTTAGTGTAAATGATAAAACATTAGTTTGATAATATCTAGAATTAGGTATTTTATATATTATAAATATTTACAATATTTATATTTTACATTTTCCATAATACAGATCTAAGTAGTGGGTCTGGAGGTGGAGCACTCTTCCTTGACATTAGAAATGTGACTTGGATGAGCACTCTCAGACTCCCCAAGGCAGACAGAAACTTTTTGTAGGTGAAAGCCTGTTATTTAACCTAACGGAGAAGCAGAGGATTCTACCAATTATTTGTGATATACCTACTAATGCATCACTTTTTTCATTACAATATTTCATCCCTTGCAATATCAACGTTACTCAATAAGTAAAGTAAGAGTGCACAGAGAAAATGTAATTTTCAATTAAATTCATATGCAAAATATTGAGTTGCTAATAATGAGCTAGTTTATGGAGCTAATAAAATATGCAATTGATGAAAAGATATGTAATTGTAGAATTGCTGGAACTGAGTTCAATAATTCAGAAAGACTGAAGGCTTTTTTGCCAGTACCTTAACTATAGACAAACTAATTTTAGAATGTTAGTGTTTTTTAAATATCATTTGAAAACTATTCTACTTGTACCCACTCACCTTAATCAACCCCAAACAGACTGAAAGCTTTATCACATCAATATTTTGCTTATTATAAAATAACTCTCATTTTATATTACTTTATGAATTCTTTATCTCATTTTTTCCTAATCACATCTAGTTTTCTGCTGTCCAATTAGAGACCTAAAATATTCCATAAGTTTTTATGAAAGAAAACCCCAGTGGGGAAATTGTATCTGGCCTACAGCCATGATTTCTGAGAAAATTAGGAGAAAGTTGACATTTCTGTAAAATTATAGATACCAAGTATGACATTATTGTCTTGAGATTATTGGGCACAGAGGGTAGTTAAGAGTTTTAGAGGCATCCCGTATACCTCAAACAGCCTATGGGTGCTTCTCATCTGTGAAAAACAATATCACTTTGTACTTTACCTGTAGTCTTAGGGATGTACCATAAATACATGGTTGTATGGAGATGAAAGGGAAAGCCAAAAGCCTAGGAGTTTTTATGTCCAAGGGATGTCAATATTCAATTGACATAGATGAATATGATTTTCATCTGGTGGCTTTATCTGATGACTTTGGATTGACACTAACCTTACAAAACTTGAATCTGTCAAATCATCTTGGATACCTCTGGACATAGGACTGGAAAAGTAGAAAGTGTGCTAGATTTCTGGCCAAGAAATACATGTCCTAATTAAATTCCTGCCTGTAATTAATTCGACTTTGAGCAAGTTGCATTACTAGTATTGTCTCATTTTCCAAGAACTATAATTTGCATTTTTTTGAGCAGGTTTTTAGATGACTTCATGCATGATTTAATCTTTCTCAGAGATGAGTACTTGGGAAAGACAAAGTGAGGAAGTAGGATTGAGCAGAGAAAAAGATGAAATGCAGTGTAAATCCAACACAGCCTCGATCAACCACATCAGCATTGCTCCACTAGGGACTGAAATCGCTGGGGGTTTTTTTGTTTTTGTTTTTGTTTTTGGTCTCACTTGCTCACTCAGTCACTAGGCATAGATTTCCTCAGTAAAGGTATGATACCAAGCAAAAGAGATTTCTGCACCGAAGCAAAATTAAAGGAGATGACAGAGACAGTATGCAGTCTCTAGCCTACTGAGCACAACTTCACCTAGGAAAGGTCTCCCCTAAAGGACAGCATATTTCCACATCTACCACCAAATCAGTAAGAGGCACATTGTAATGAAGGGTTAGAGTAGGCATTTTGTATTAATGGTAATGTATAAATTATGAGATACTATGTAAGATTTAGCATTCTATAAATCTTGTTAATAATCATATTAAGCCCAGACTTCAGTTTCTGGGAGGACTCTAGAGTCAACTCAAGGACAGAGACATCTTGAGCAGCATAAACCCTTAAAGGACACAAAGACTGGTACGTCCTTTAGTGGGTCTTTGGATTTTGTTTGGTTAGAATCTATCTTCCTTTCTCTCCATGAACAGCGCCTCAATTTTCTTTTGGAAAACCACTGGTCTCCTACACTTAGAGTCTGGTTCCTTCTGTCTGAGAGGAAGGCACCTAAACCTAGCTCAGTTGATGAGATGCATTTCCCTAGAATCTGGATTTGGGGAGGAGTGACAAAAGTAGCAAAGAAGGTATAGAGGCTGATTTATTAAGATGGTGGCTGCTTGTCCTTGATCCTCTGCTCTTCCCCTGGTTGCTGACATGTAACTATTAAACTTTTGTTTTGGTTCAGTGAGTTGTATAACAGTATTTCTTCTTATTATTATTATTAGTTGATGAATGTTGGTTTGGGTTGCTTGCAAAGAACCCTAATAACAATTAGGGTTTTACAAATAGTACTCATGCTAGTCTAAATAGCAATAATAATAATAATAACTATGAGTTGATTTCTGATCCAATAAATGAAAGATGAGAGGGAATTTCATCAAAATAAAGGAAAAATCAGTAGAGTCAACAAAAGGGATGGAGGAGGAGGAAGAAGGGAATGAATCTGACTGACTTTCGAATGTAAATACATGAATGTGGCGGGGTGGGTCCTGGCATCAGGTGTATCCTCAGGACCCTAATTAAAAATAATTTAAACTGTAAATGAATTAAAAACAGATCGGTGGAGTGGAGGGATGGGAGTGGAGGTGGGAGGGGTGTGTGATGGTGGATGAATTGGAGCAGGTTGTGTTTCATGCTTTTGTGATTATGTCAAGGTATATCCTGGTGATGCATCATAACTAAAGAATAAAGAACAACAAAAAACTCTTGTTACCTTTACAGATAGTATTTATGCTAATATAAAACAATAAAATAACAATAATAATGGACTATGAGTTGCTTTCTGAGACAAAAATGCTAAAGGAACTAATATATTCATTTTGTTCTTTTTTTTTTTTTTGGAGTAGAGTTCCAAATAAGTATGCTTCCACATTAAAAATAAAGTAATTCTTTGTGGTGTAGAATCTAAAGGAATTAGTGAATAAGAGAAACAAAAAGACTGAACTGAGAATGAACTATTTCAACTCATTGTAAAGAAAAGACGTGTTCAAAAGAGATCCAGGGAGGTAGTGAATTCTTCACCTGTAAGTCTTTATGGTGAACTAAAAATTGAGGAAAAAGTATCTTGCAAGGCCACGATGAGATAGATTCCCTTCAGTTCAGCCAACACAGTGTATTTCACCATTGCTGCTCAATTACTTGGCAGGGACTTTATATGAGGCAGTTAAGCAGAAGTGTATTCAAAGTAAAAAATCATTAAAATCCTTTCAAACATGAACTTTTATGATTCCCTGTGCCCATATAATAACTCACCTGTTTCATCCAGCTCTGGTTCTCAAGAGCACTGGTTTGTCAACATATGTAACATGGTCAGGAAGCTGCCTAACAGCCTCATAGGACACTCCTGCTGATCATCTTGATGTCAGTCTTAACAGGACTGACTGATGGAGGAATCCTGTCTTCTTACCCAGGCGGACAGAAATCCTGAGTAGGGGGAGCAGTGATACCTGTGACTAATTTCTTTGTTTCATTACTTTATACCACTGACCTTTGAGAATGACCTTCCAAATTGGCTAGAGAGGATGTGGTCATTTTTCCAAGGAAACAATGTTGTGGAAATTTACAGATACTACACAAACTCAGGCAGTGACTTATAAAAGATGATAAAAAGCAATAGAAAAGAAACATGCTATTTCATTGTTCATGAAACCAAATGCAGCAGTTTTGCTGAGAACTTATTTCAAGTTTAACTACCCCTTCACACTAAATCGCATGTGCTGCATATTTAACTTGGGCTAAAAAGGAAACACAGAGAAGAAAGTTCTTTTGGTTTAAGGAGCATAGGATGGAAAGAAGTAGGCAAGTTTACTTAAACCCATAGACATTTTATTTAAAAGTGAAGGATTTCTGAGTAAAATAAGTTAACACTTCTAAAAATTGAATCATAAATTCAAATGGTAATTTTAAAACACTTTGCAGCACTTACTACATGCCAAGCACCATTTTAACTGCTACAACATAGCGAATCCCTTAATCACTGCCACAGTTCTGTGACATAGATACTACTCTCCTTTTCTAACGGTTCCTGAAGTTCTCAGGTACACTGTTCTTTGGGGAAAAGAAACAGGAAATTGAGAAACAGTCTCTAAAGAACTTGTGGTAAAGGGAGATCCATCTGTTGGGCAGAATTTGGAATGGTATATATATATTTATATGTATTTTTGATACTTTGTGTGGATTGAGAAAGACCCAAAAAGGGCATCAAAAAAGGTGGCAAATAGAAGGATCAGGATTTGAAAGCAGGAGGAGTCATCTAGAATGCAAAAAGTTGTCCTTAACGTACATCCCCATATCTCATAAGACAGCTGTTTCCTAGCTGGTACTGCCTCTGCCATATTTAATCCTGTCTCAACACTTGCTCTTTTATTTTCATGATTCCTTAGAATGCTCTTTTCCTCCCTTATTCTCCTAAATTCAGTGCCCAGCTCAGTTCTAACTCCTTCACAAAGCTTTTCTCAACAACTATAGGTAAGAATAGATTTACCTTACCTTTCACTCTTAACCATCAGTGTTGACGTCTCATGATTCATTACTTAGAGAAATCACTGAGTGCTGGGGATGTTGCTCAGTGATAAAGTGCTTGCTTGCCTAGCATGCACAGGGCTCTGGGTTCAATCCCTTGCACCACAAGAAATCTTTGAAATATGTATTATTATTCATATTTTCAACTAAGTATAGGACATTCAGAGAAACTAAGTTGTCTTCTCAAGGTTACAAGCTGGTCTAGCACAGAAGGATTCAAGAATAAGACTTCTAAACCGAAATAAGGTGGGCTGTAATCATCTAAACTATTTTGTCTTTAGCTAGACTAGAAACTCCAAGGAAGAAAACGTCATGCTTTATATTGCTGTGTCTCCACAAGGTTTTTACTCTAATGTTTGGCAAAATAAATAAATAAATAATATGAAAACAAATATTTATGGAGTGTTTACTCCATGTCAAACTTTACTTTTCATTTCAGGTAATTCTTTTCACAACACTGGGCTGGGAAGCATTGTCACTCCTCTTTTAAATAAAGAAACTTCCTTTAGGAGATAATCAACAAATAAATGCATACCATATGCTTCTTTTGAATCTTTGAGTCATTTTGTTAAGGCTTATGTACATCTTAATGTAAAGTTCAATATTTCAGATTTTTATTAATGAGATACATGACCATTTCATAATACTACAAAGGATCCCTATAAACAAATGTATGATTTGTGTCCTCTATGAACAGAGCACCTCTTGAAACAATGGATTTTCTATAAAGCGCCTTCAATCTCCAAAGGTGGACCTAGAAGAAACATGTGAAACGTGTGCATGCTCAACTTACTAGAGTATACACGTGTGTAGTTGGCATTTGCAGCTGTACTGATGTATAAGCTGGTATTTTTCCTTCTCCTGAGTATTTTTAGAGATATTTATAGAAACAGATAAATACATACATACACCAACACCACTGCAGTAAAAATAGAATATATAAATAAATAAAACAGAACTTACAAATAATTTCCATAAACAGGCAGTTTGGACTCCTGTCTTAGGTCAGATTTCTATAACAGAATACCACAGACTGGATAGCTTAGACAATAGAAGTTTGTTTCTCACAGTTCTAGAGGATGGGAAGCCCAAGACCAAGGTACTGACAAAGCTGGCGTCTGGGAAGGTCACTCTTCTTCATTTGCAGATAGCCATCTTCTCATTGTATCGTCAAGTGGTAGACAGCAGAGAGGAAACCACCACAATCATGTTTTTTCTTATAAGAAAACTAATATCATTAATGAATATTCTACTCTCTTGACCTTATTATCTCCCCAAAGCTCCTTCTCCTAATACTATCACCTTAATAGTTAGGATGTTATTATAGCAATTTGGGGAAAGGCACAAAAATTCAGTCCATAGCACTGTGTACTACATACATTTCTTTTCTGTATGTACCTCTCAGGAAGTTCCTTCGGATCAATGGTTCTACATGTTAGGCTGATGGATCAGTTAATGCTTCATCATTAAAATCCCCATCAGAAAAGTTCCTGAAAACCAATAATTACAGGAACTGGGGTTGGGTGAGGCACCGGGTTCGATCCTCAGCACCACATAAAATAAAATAAAGATATTGTGTTCACCTATAACTAAAAAATAAATATTAAAAAACAGTGATTTCAGATTATTTCAACTGAATAGAACTTAGAGTATTCCATTCTGTTGTCTATTTTATCTGACATAAAATATACTAAAAAGTAAAGAGATATGTGTGTATCAACTGTTGCTAACAGTTCAATTTGATGGTCAGGGACATGGAATAGGATTGTCAGCTTGGTGACAAGGGAAAATGGAGAGGTGCTATGTCTATGGGTCTTTTAAAGTGAGTATAGAATGTGAAGAATCATTACCAAAGACCATCCGTGAGAATGGAGACTTCCAGTAATCAGAGGAACTTAACAATGGTTCTGTGGGTGCCAGTTAGATCTTTTTTTTTTCCTCAGTTAGCTAACAAGGTATTGGATTTTCAAATTTGAGTCCTCCAAAATAGAAATTTCACCCACTGTCAAACCTTATAGAATAAGTTCAATGAAACAAGCAATTAAAGGACTCAGTCAAAGCAGAAATGGATATCAAGACTAATTACATCCTGTCTCCCTAAATGTGTTTATTTCCCCAGAATAACAGATGAGGACTCTATGTGAGGATGTGGGATCATATTTGAGCAGTGGGAACATTTAAATCACAAAACATCTTTATTTTGTATCCTAGAGAGTTGTATAGTCTTTAGAGATTATGAGTTTCTACTTATTCCAGGACATGTTTTTTTAGGAATATCTTGCTAAGGGAACTTCAGATATGAAGTCTTCATCTACTAACAAATATCATTAGCTTAATTTACCAGGAATCTAGTTGGAAAGGGATTAGACCAAGTCTTCTACCTACCTTTCTTACCTTAGAGGTGTTTCCCATGTTAAAGTGAGGGGATCCTTCTTCACACCAAGTTATCTAGGTACTCTTACTCCCTATGCAAGGTACAATGTGGCCATGGTGGCAGGAATGGAAGCTCTATTTTTGGTTCATAGCATATACTATTTCTTACCAAGGCTGATCTGGCTACCACCACCAGAATGCTTAATCTGTTGAACAGCAGAGATCCATACAAAGCCCCCAAAGGGTACCTTTCCCAATGGGGACCAGCCAATCAAATCTCTGGAAGTCTTCCAACAGAGAAGAAAAAGTAATTTGCCCTCACTGCAACTGCCATATTGTATTCTGGATACACATTTGCACTTTATGCCTCTGATACTTCTGCTAACATGAATAGTTATGGTCTTTTTTGCTTTCATTGTATTCCACATTACATTGTAAGACCCTCATTTCACACCAAAAGAAGTGTGCTAGAGGGCTCCTACTCATAGAATTATCTGGTCTTATTCATGAACTCCATCATTGTAAAGCAGATGGCCTGATAGGATGAATCATGATAGGATGGTTATGTCTATTGAATACTTAGTGCAGTTTTAGAGATTAACCTCCTTGAAAAAGTGAGCTTGTCTTATACAATGGAGAATATGTTTTGAATCAATGACTTGTGTAGCCTGTCATTTATTCAACAGCCAGAACATATAGGTTTGAGATTCAAGAGGTGGAAGGTGGAGTTGCATTGATCAGTATTTTGCCTAAAAACACACTTGCAGAATTTCTGCAGTTCTTTCCCACAACATAAAATCTGTTCATTTGAATTACTTCCAAAGAGAAATATGCTTTCATGGGAGAACACAACAATAATTTCATTGAGATGGCCATCTGACCATTCCGTGCTTCTTCTGTCATCCAAAGAACCAACAGGTTATTATACTGGCTGGCCTGACTGTTTCTGATAATGGAGAGAAATTGGATCAGTACTACCTGCATAAACTGAGGAATATGTCAGAGAATCCACAAATCTAATGGCAAAAGTTAATGGAAAATTTTAGCACTCCCTACCTTGAAGATCTAGGACCACTGAGGATTCAGGTCTTTTAGGGACAAAGATTCAGGTTACCTGTATACTGCCAGTGACAAAGGGTATATGGGATTTATAGCATAGGAAAGAAGTTAAAAAATTCAACTTCAGCTTTGTGGTCAACTACAATATGAGAACTCCAACAAGTAGGCATATTTTATATATTTATGCATGTTGATAATGTGAATGTGGATGTTTATGTGTATATGTTTATTATTAGTTTTCTCTTCCCTTCATTTCCTTTATTACTTCATTTAGGTCTTGGTGGTTGGCATTTTACTTCAAAATTTAGTTTTAGATTTAAGAGTACTTAAGTGGGATTGGGACTGTTAATAGAGAAGTAGTTGACATCACTGGAGTGGTGTAAACTAATGTCACTAGAGATGGATATTGACGGTTTGGATTTTTTACCATTTTTTTTTTTTTTTTGGTGGGTGAGAAAATGTGAGAGTGAATTAATTTATATGAATATATTCACAATTTGTCATATAGAAACAAGTAGTTGGTCCTGTCTGGAAGTTCAAGGGTTATGTACATGACTGTTTTACATTCAGTCCTACATACTCTTCTTGGAGATGCTAAGTCTGAGCCCTGGAAATCATGTTTTCTTTTATCAGCTGATTTTCTGCTATTGTCAGCTCATTGGGGCACTGAAAGGAGATAGAAAGGCAGGAA
This sequence comes from Callospermophilus lateralis, assembly GCF_048772815.1. Classification (NCBI taxonomy): domain Eukaryota; kingdom Metazoa; phylum Chordata; class Mammalia; order Rodentia; family Sciuridae; genus Callospermophilus; species Callospermophilus lateralis. Next base: position 18,183,665 of record NC_135308.1, on the reverse strand, counting down.
GAAGAATGTCATTCCTGTCAGCATTGTTCCAGCAGATGATGTTTCACTCGGTCAATAGCAGTTGGTTTACATCTCAAATTTCTTTAGTCTTCTCCAGAGACATCCTTAAGTAAGAATCAGGAGGACATAGACTGCCTCTCCTCCTCAGAGGCTTCAGCCCCAGTTCCATTGTGCCCAACCTACAAGTGCCTGAAGTACTGTCATTAACCAATCCCTTCATGGATCTACGTTTGATCTCCTTGTTCCTTCTCTGAGCTCCTAAGGTATTCATATCAGCCAGATGTATTATTCAAGTTTCTCCAGAGAACCTGAATCAATAGGATATGTATGTACACAGTGCTAGGGATCAAATTCAGTGCCTTTTGTATGCTAGGCAGGTGCTCAACCACTAAGCCACACCCTCATCCCAGAAAGAGATTTATATATATAAAGGAACTGGCCTATGAGATTATGGCAAGTCCAAAATCTGATGTGATAGACTAGTGTGCTACAGACCAAGGGAAGAGTTACAGTTTGAGTCCAGAGGCAGGTTTGTTAGCAGAATTTCTTCTCAAGAAATGCCAGTCTTTGTTCTATAAAGGCCTGAAACTGAACAAGCCCACTTACATGGTGGGGGAGAATCTGCTTTACTAACCAGTTGTCTGAGTGCATTTGGGGAGCTGTTAGAAAATGCTTTAGACTTTGTACCTTAGCAGCAACAGAAGCTTATTTCTTATAGTTCTAAAGGCTGAAAACTCCAAGATCCAGGTGCCAACAGATTCAGTGTTTGGTGAAAGCCTGTTTCTCATCGATGGCCTTCTTCTTACTGAGTCTCAAATCTGCTGAGATCTTCCTTTGAGCTTCTGAGGTATCATTAACAGTAAATTGGTACCTTTTCCCCAAAGCTTTTGAATTCCAGGGCTCTGATGCTCTCCTCCAAACTTCTGAGGTTTGAAAACCTCAATAGCTTTCCTTTTATTGCCCCATCATGATATGATCATTGATTCCTGAAGTTTTGTCTAACTTGTGTTCCCTTTTTGCTTTTTTAGTTCTGCAAACCTGTTTAACAAAACTCCTATGTCCAATTCTCAATAATTCTCTATTGACCTATTAAACCATGACTGATGCATCATAATCCTGGTTTGCTGAGGACAATTTTGATTTATGTCTATCTTTCCAACATGATTTTAACAGTGCCCTCTTACACTCTCAGAAGTGTCCTAGCTAGACAATAAATTACACAATAGCGCTGAGAATAAAGGACAGTGTACTAGAAATCAGGACACTTGAAATCTGGTCATGAAAGAAATAAGGCATGTGACCTTGAGCAAATCACTTAACCTGAGAAGTAGATGACAATTTCTGCCATCATTACAGCCCTTGAACTCTTTGATCTTATCATCTATGGTGCTATTGTACAATTTACTCATATACACTTAAATGTGTTACCACTGAGATATTGACATAAATTAGAAGATGCCAGAAGTGACATGGCTTTTAGCAGTGTTCTGAAGTAGAGAAAGAAAACATGATTGGCAAAGATGAACTGAGGAACTTTTCTGGGAAAAAAAGGATTATTAAGTCAGTCTGAGCACTATAACACCAAAATTATTGCAGCAGAAAAGAATAACTATACATGACGATTTCAATAGATAAAATTAGTAATTAGCATTCATTGAGGTTTTTGTGTGTTTGTTTTTGCTGTACAGGTACTACTTTCAGTTCTTTCCAATAATTCTTGAGACAGGTAATAGTATTTCCATTTTATAGCACGAAAGACTGAGGGGATTTAAATAACTTATTTGAATATAGACATCGAAAAAAAAATGGTGAAACTAAGAATTGTGTCTAAAGTAGTCTAATTTTATAACTTCTCTACTAGAGTTTTAAGACCAATATAGCTATACATAGAAGAAATAAAATTATGTTTCATTAGAGAAAATCTGATTAAAATATTTGCATTTTTCTTCTTTATAATTATAAGAAACACCTCCTTGTTACAGATCAAAATTTCTTAGGTATCTTGGTCCTTGTATGCTTAGAATAAATCATCAGGTGTTTGGATTTCTGGACTCAAACCTCAGATAATTTAACTCAGTAGGCCTGGAATGGGGCTCAGAAATCTGCATTTTAATATTAACCTGCAGATTAATGCAGAAAGTAATATAATAAATTCCTATATTCAGCTTTTATATTATTGATCTACAAATTAAACCATGACCCCAAAGATTGTTTTTAATGCTAAATTTTATAAACAACTATTTTATAATTTTTGGAATATTAGGAAAGCAGTGAAGTACTGTTATAGTGTATTAGTTTGCTAGGGCTGCATAATAAATACCCCAAACTGGATGGCTTAAGAACAGAATGTACTTCCTCGCAATTCTGGAGGCTAAAAGTCCAGGATCAAGGTGTCCACAGGTTTGGTTTCTTCTCACTTCTCTCTCCTCAGGTTGCAGATGGCTGTTTTCTGTTTATGCTTTCCCCAGCCCCACAACGTCTGTTTCCTGGGTACCAGTTTCTTCATCTTGCAAAGGCATCAGTCACATTGAGTTAGGAGCCACCCTAAGGACCCTGTTTTAACTTGATTATGTCTTTGTTTTAGTTAGCTGGAGTGCTGCTGTGACCAAAATACCCAATAAGAACAACAGGGAGGAAAAGTGAATTGCAGCTCAGTTTCAGAGGTCTCAGTTCACAGAGAGCTGAATCCATTGCTCTGGGTCCAGGGTGAGGCAACATATCATGGAGGAAGGGCCCAGCAGAGGAAAATTGCTCAGCTTATGGTAGGGTCAGGAAGCAGAAGAGGGGAAGGTGTCCCCGGGAAGATGTAATCCTCCAGGGCATGTTTCCAGTGACCCACCTCCTCCAGCTATGCCCTACTTGCCTGCAGTTACCACCTACTCAGTCCATTCAGACTAGGATAAACTGATTAGGTTATAGCTCTCATAATCTAATCATGTCACCTCTGAGTATTCCCGTATTAACACAGAAGCTTTTGAGGGACACTGCATATACAAATCATTACATTCTTTAAAGGCAGAGTCTCCCCATAAGGTTGCATTATGAGGTATTAGAGTCAATAATTGAACGTATGAATTTTTGGAAATACCACTCAGCCCATAACACAATGACCATACTTCTCCGTGTGTTTGACATAATCCTAGTTTACAACTGATATTGCTGGAACAATTTTATTAGAGCCTCTTTTTAATGGTAATACTGTTTCAGTTTGGATAATATATGGTTCCCTTATTTAAAGATCACAAAAGGGTATCTTGAAGACAATTAGTATACTACAGGAAATACTAGGACAATGAACTTTCAGAAGCTATATTAAGACAATAATATATTTTAATTGTATTATAGTTAAAAGTGAAAAACCCCAGTGAAAGGAAATTTAAAAATTAAATTGCTTATAGTATTTTTTACCACTTTCCACATGTGCAATTTTTCTTAATTTTGTTACTTTGCAAATTGCTTGCTTATATTCAGTCTTTATAATATTGACCCATAAATTAAATCAAATTTAATGTTTTTATTCAAAGACGGCTACAAACATCATTGAAATTTCATTTCTATCCTGAATTTTCAGCTGAAAAATATAAAAACTCACCTTTCTGAAGTTGTGATCAAGCAGTTTAGATTCCCTTTAGGTCTATGAAGTTCTTTCTGCCCTGGTTTCCTCAAAGATAAAATATAAATCATAATCCCAGCTACCAGAGAATTATGAAAATTACAAAGCCCACAGAAATGGTGTAAGATCCCTCTGCCAACACAGCTAGCTCTTTTTTTCCCATCAATTCTCTGATTGACTTTCCTCTAACACTTGTCATATTGCTTTATCTTATATTTCAGTTTTGTCTTAGCCACTGAGAGGTTAGCATCTGAGGCAAAGGCACCCTATTGGTATAGTTATTTCTTTTATTCCTTGGGCTCAGTAGAAAGATTGGAATACAGATAATATATAGTAAAAATTCATAAAAGGAAAGGACAAATAAAAACATGAACAATGTGATAAAGGAACTTTCCTTCCTAGAAGATTCCTCAAGGGCTTGAACATCTAATTGATATTTTCATCAAATGAGTCAACTGTGCATATCCCATTCAAACATCAAATGCCTAATTCAAAATTGAGCAATCATAAAAAGAGAAAGGTGAACTTACACAATATACAGGAAAAATAAAAGCCCATCCTTTGTTTCTTATTTATCATACTTCATTTGGAAGGCAGAAAACATTTTTAAGACTTATATTATTATACAAAAGCCTTTGCTCATGAGTCTCTATGTGCATGAGTGCACATGTTCAAATTCAAACAAGGTGCTACTCTAAAAAAATTGGCTTGATTTCACCTTTCATCTTAGAATCCTTATAAAATGGATACACATTAACCCCAGGATGTATTTTAGATTTTACCAAGAGTCCAAGGTGTTATTCAATCTCTTTTTCTTGAAGGCAATTCCTCTGGTATTTTTTTTAACTTTGTATATAGTTCACTCTAAAATTACTCCGCAAGCTAACCAGCCAATCTTTCTCATTTTAGTACTGAAACAGTTATTTCTTGAACTTGCTAACATCATTTAACATGAAGTTTCAGAATCATGAAGTTACACATAAAAATTTCCTATTCACTTTGAAAATATAAAACAAACACTTCTATGTCTTAAAATTTGCATAAATTTATAGATATAAATAAAGCAGTCTCTCTTCACCCTTTTTTTCTCACATGCATGAATTTGTGGGCTGCCTGAAATATTGCAAACTCATACACTAAATTTTAGTTACACTGACTGTAACCGTTTTTGCCATTTCCTTACAAGGGTGGCCCCAGAGGTTTATTTAAAATTGAAATTCTTCCCAGCCTCAAGTCCTGAATTATGAATCTGGTTAGACCTGTTTTATTTGGCATTATCTGAGACATGGAATCTAACTGGCAATTGGGACTGATGTAGTCTAGGGAGAGAACACTAACTACATCAAGTTGCACTGTCCCATTTACATAGTAAATGTGTGAATCTTCATTACTTAAAAGACAGGATGCACAAACATGGGTTTCTCTTGGAAAAAGAAATTGCAAAAACATTTGAAAACTCTTTTTTGATCCATAATTATCTAAATTTGGGGGTGATTGGCATTGCAGTATTTTGATAGCTTAAAATTAGCATTGGTTATGTCCAAAATGGACTTTCAAAAATTCATTATTTTTAGTAGTATTTAGCTGTTTCCTACACATCCTACTTTAGAATTTTGTCCATTCCAATTTTACTAGAGCTTTCTGAATAGTAATAAAATTAGCCATCTCCCTTGGGAGACATTTTCATGGGCTGTCAGTTTATACTTATACCTGCCCAAGTTTTGGATTTTAATTGGAACAATTTTCCTTCTCCTCCTAGATCTCCTATAGTATCAGAAAAATACAAATTAAATCTCAAATGGTGTCCTACAGCCATACACACCAAAATAAAACATTTTTAAAAAATTGATAATTCTAGGTACTTTTGAACATGTAGAAGTGAAATTCTCATTCAGTTAAATGGAAGTTTAAACTGATAAAAAGCAATCTGGAAAATACTCAGAATTACTAAAAGTGAACATGTATATACTCTCTTTGCCAGGAATTCCATTTCTCTGTATGTGTTCAGTGGAAAAGGATCTGTGCTCACTAAAAGGCATATATAAGAGTACTGACAGCAGCTTTATTTATAATAGTTCTTAACTGGAAATAATCCAATTATCCATTATCAGCTGGTGGATAAATAGTACATTTATATAATGCAGAAATTTTAAAAAAGGAACTGTAACTGCTTACAACAAGGTGGGTGAATCTCACTGAATTTTAGGTGAGGGGATCCAGCCACTCGAGTGTACATACTGTATGGTTCCATTATATGAAGTTTAAACAGACAAAAGGAAACTAATTACAGTTACTTTGAATAATGGTTACCTTCGTGGGAGGTGATAATGAGAGGTTCTACATTTTGAACTATATGTTAATTATATATTTATCTAAACCTGTTATATATACAGCAAGGTGTACAATGAAGATTTTCCACTTTGCTTATGTTATACCTCAATTTACAAGTATATAAAATATGTTTACATTTGGCTGTTATTATTTGCATACCACACTTGGAAAAAACAACAACAAAAAAAAACCCCAAAATATTTTGCAACTGCTTGGTGGGGATGGTGAAATTTGAGCAAGTATTTATATATTTTAATCACTTACCTTCATTTTTATATTAAAATTTTAATTTTTCTCCATTGCTGGGATGCATTTATTAATTTCAAATTTCTGTTCACATGTTTTAATTAGCAAGTAGGTGGAATAGAACATCATTAACCAATAATTAAACTATCTTTCTCCAAATAAACAGTTACTCTGAAGAGATTTGGTTTAGTAGAGTAAGTTCTACTTAAACTTCAATCTTACCCATCTCATTATGTTCTACCACAGTTGTCTATTCTCTGTTTTCATACCAAAATTATCAGATGCTTCTTAAAGTTTACTCTGAGCTTCTTTGAACTGATAACAATTGCAAATCCTCATGGAAAATTATTTTGAAGAAAATTCTGAACATATCTTCCTTGACTTATTTTTTTGAAGTACCTTACATGTGTTGAATAGAAGAAGTAATGTAGCAATGGCTTATTTGGAAGAATTATTTTCATTGCTTGATAATTTCTCTAGCAAAGTTAAGATAGAGGTGCTAATTGCAGAGCATTTCTACTTAGGAGTACTCAGAACATTGTTATCAAAATACTGGGGATGTTGGAAGAAAGGGTCTTTCTCTAAGTGAGGTCAACTGTGAACCCCCAACAAACACTATGTATCTGGCTTCCACTCTGAATGGCTTCATGTATGAACAAGATCTTGTATACTTTTTCTTATTATTCCTTAACTTCACTGTTTCAAGTGGAATTTGCCTAGCAGAATAAATATAAAACAAATTGTTCGGTAAATAAAAATAAATTTCAAAAGCACCAGTCAACTGGGTCAACTTTGATCCCCGCCTGTGACAAGGTCTATATCAGTATTTGCATTCCTGCCCGGGGTGACCAAGTCAAAATCATTAGAAATCAAGAACCCAGAGGACCCAAATTTGACATTGGGACCTTGGAAAACTATCCTCTTTTGGAATTTGTAGAGTTTTGTTCAAGAGGATAAGCCGTTGTCGTAGTATTTAATGCCTGTACCCAGAGGGCTGAGTCAAAATTAAATTGGTTCATGAGGTGAAAATAAATAACATTTACTTATGGAAAATACATGTTGTTTTAGTCAGATTTTTTACTGTTGTGACTAAAGGATCTGACCAGAACAACTGTAAGGAAGAAAAGTTTATTTGAAGGCTCATGGTTTCAGAGGTCTTAATCCAAAGAAGGCCTGCTCTGTTCCTCAGGGCTCAGGGTGAGGTTGAGCATCCTGGCAGCAGAGTGTGGCAGAGGGAAGCAGCTCACATCAGGCAGCAGAGAGAGATTCCAGCTCCAGATACAAAATATATACCCCATAGCCATGTCCCCAGTTAACCACTTCCTCCAACCACACCCCACCTGCCTCTAGTCACCACTCAGTTTATCCCATTAGGGATTAATTCACTGACTGGGTTAAGACTCTCACAATCCAATTTCTCCTCTGAAACTTTCTGCATTGTATCATATGTGAGCTTTTGGGGAACACCTCATATCTAAACCATAACATACATATTTAGTTTCCTTAAAAAAGTTTCCATAGAAAACTTTATTTCTTCCCATAAATAAAATTTCTCTAAGTATGTGTCATTTTGCAGGTTGATTTTTTCCCACAAATTTATTGCAATTTTTAATTAAGTATAAACCTTTAACAAGAAACAGAAAGCAGCACAAAGTTTTTGGTATGATATCTAGTGATGGTACCTACCGACTGTGTACCTTCGATCAAGTTTCTTTTCCTCTGTATCCTCAGTTTCCTCATCTTTCATACTTACATCCACCTCATAGTATTATTGAAATATTTGTATTACTCAATTTTTTGCCACTGTGCCACAATATCTGAGATAATGAGCTTATAAGAAGAAAGGTGTATTTTTTTCTCACAGTTTTGGAGGTTTCAGTCCAGAGTCAGTTGGCCCAGGTGCTTTTGGGTTCATAGTGAAGCAGCACATCATGGTAGTAATGCATGTTGGAAGGAGCTGCTCAGCTCACAGAAGCCAGGAAGTGAAAAAGCAAAAGGATCCAGGGTCCCAATATCCCTTTCACAGATCCCTCAGAGGGATCTTTGAACTTCCCTCTACTAGTCTCCTGCTCTTTATGGTTCTACCACAACTCTGTAGTGCCACAGGCTGGCAACCACGTCTTTACATATGGATCTTTGGTGGATGCTTACCCAAAGCATAGCAGCAATCAAATAAATTTATGTCTGCAATTTCATAAAAGGAATTTCTGACACTGTAAATTTGAGAAGAAAATAAGAAAGTAAAAGGGAAAATCACCAAAAACTTCACCACTGATATTGCCTTTATCTTTGTTACCTTGGTCTTTTCTGGTCTTCAAGGTTCTTTCTAGGGACACATACCTGCAAGCCTGAGTGTACTATGCTGCACTTTTTGAGATATTTTGTCCACATTTTATATACACATCTGCTTCTTTTCCTTAGCTCATTCTTTTTCTTTACTTGTAATGCTTGATCTTCTCATATTCACATGTCCAAAGTCCAACCAGCCTTGAAAGCTTAGCTCAAATGCATTGGCTCCTTTGATCACTCTCTAAAACAGGATGTTAATCTCATCCTCCTCTGAAATTGTAAAGCATGATGTTCCTTTACAGCATTTAAGTGCTTTCCATCTTGTGTTACAGCTTCTTAAATATGGTACTTCATCTCCTGAACTATCAGTCTGTGGAGATGTGCAAATCTTTCCAGGCTCCATGCATCAAACACAATTTATATGCATAGTAGATCAACAGATACTTGTTAAATGGATTAATGAATGCTCAATTTAAGTGCATTTTAACAAAATATATTGCTTCTAAAAATCAGATTTTCTAAGAATATTTATAGACATGACAAAATATTCATGATATAACACTAAGTGATATAAAACGCTATAAAGAATATGACCCAATTTTCTAAAATAATACAGTGGTCCATCTATTTATAACTCATCTGTCTGTATCTATCTATTTATCTATCTGTTATGATCTGTTTATTACAAAAAAGCTGAAAGAAACATTTTAGATATGACAGTATTTATGTTTGCATTATAGGATGCAAGTGATTTAAATTCTTTTACTTTTTTTGAGTCTGTATAATTCTAGTGCAACACCTTTATAATTATAAAAGTTTAATATTATAACAAATGTTTATATTAAAATAAAAATTACTTTATAAGGAATATAAGAAATGTACTGCCATCATTGAACCTTTAAATAGATTTAATAGATTCACTTTCTGACATTCAACATAGTGATTTTACACTCATTGGATCCAAAGAGAATACAAGATGTGTCTTTCTCCCTTGCTTATTCTAAATACATTAACTAGTTTGCAATAAAAATGGAAATGCTTAGCTTAGATAAATAACAGGTAATTTTAATAAGAAATCTTATATGAACTCCTGAATATTTTATTTTCCATACAAGATTTTATAGAAAGCAAAGTCAATTTTTATGTGCTCTAAACATACAGAAAACCAAAAGCATAGAGAAAAAAATTAAGAAGTACCTAGAGGAAGAAGAAAAAGGAAGTGATAGCATATGTCTCTAGAATGATCCTTAAATGATTCATTATGAAAATGGATTTCATAGCAGTGCACATAGAGAGGAATAAGGAATAGATATTTTGATGACTAAAGGCAAAGTATTTGTTTCAGGAGAGCAACTAGAAGTGAGTTCAAGTGCTCTGCCAAAATGTCTTTCCAAGGATTACGTTATCGTGTGGTTAACTAATTCTGGATCACCATTAGTGTGTTATTCAAGTATATGTTTTAATATCTTTTCTCTGTAGACCTTTTTTCAAACCCTGTGAGGGGGACACAAGACTGACATCTGTTTACTTAAATAATTCCTTGTTTCTTTTATGAAGTTTCTTCTATGTATATGATTTTTTTAAGATAAAAGGTTCATGCAATTCACTTGGTAGAGTTGAATTTTACTTTTTTGCTGATGATTTTTTTCTCCATAGTAGCCCTAAAAAATGTTTGTTGAAGGAAAATGCATTTGATTTGTCATGTATCTATTTAAGGAAACAACCCAATGGTTGTTTTGCTCAATGACTAGTATTTACGAATGGGTGTCATTTGGCCTTTAAGAAAGAATTAATTCCTTCTTGAATCTTGGTTTATTTAGCTGAACTATTTATCTAATATAGTTAGAGAAATACATTAGAGAGACACATTTGAAATTCAAATGATGCAAGAGCAAACACGATTAATTCAATACCTAAGTCATCAAATTGTTCATGGAATTGCAAATTATAATAGCAGTATGCGAATAGCAGATGGATGAATTAAATGTGCTCTACGGTCTTTCTGTGTGCTACGAGGAGCCTGATTGCCAGAGGTTTTGGTAAAGTACAACAGCTCTGGGTGACTCACTGTATAATAGGCAAAACAAGCTTATTTTCTGTTTAGTACATAAAATTTATGTGAAATGAAAAACTCAGCATTTCTTTTTGTATGGCATAAAGGTATAAAATACCTTTACAAAATTTCAAGATTCCTAAGAATTTTCCCCAACTATAAAGTGTACCAATTTAGAAGAATAATGCAACAGATTTCCCTCCAAAAATTAACCATGGAATTCCCAAGCATTAAACCATTTGATACATTATCAATCAATATTTTTCTTTATCATCTACCACTTTTTATGTCTTTTCATCCAACACAGCATCAATAGTCTGAGAAAAAATATATACAACCACTAAAAGTACCTAAAATTTGATGAAATCTTGTCTTACCTCATAAAAAACTATTGTAATTCTTGCTTAGCTCGGTTACAGTTCTGAGCATTGTGAGAGGGTTCTAGTAATAGTCAAATAATTGATGACCACCAATGTCATTTATAACCACTACAATGATTTTCCTTTTTCTTTTAATTCACCACAGATTGCTTTTAGAATGAGGGCAAAAATAGAGCATGAATATAAGCTTCTAGATCTACCTACTTCCTTCTGAGCAAAAGACTTAAATCTGCCTAACAAAGACTCATAAAAATCTAAGTATGACACCCTGAGAGGATCTTCAATTTTATCCTAAGCAAGATTAACCCCAAGTAACCACAAATGAATGAGTTTCCAAACATGTACAGAGTTAGATTTCATGACAATTCATAGAATCATGTATTATTCAGTAATATTTCCTTCAAGCTTTTTTTTTTAAAAAAAAAAAAAACAACTTCTTCTCATGTAATTTTCTTGCTTGGTATTTTAAACTGATCTAGCCTTAATTTGCTCTCTGTAGAAAGAAAGACCTTCAGAATCTGTGTCTTTAGAAAAGAGTACCCCGATACAATTCAATTTGAACTTGCTAAATCAAATCTTTCAATTATATTTTCAAATTTTACATCATTGAAGCTTTACAAGTTGTAATTTTGATGGACTCCTTTTTACTTTTTTATGAGTTTCTGTTTGTATGGGGTTCTGATATTGTTCAGACTACACTGTTTAACAGCCCTGTTAAGTCTTGAGAACATAGACATATGGTTATCCTAAAGACCTTTTTAGCAAGAAGATTCAACAACAGATTTTATCTAACAAATTTTGAAGTTTTAATTAAAATGTGGAATTGTAACAAACAAATCTTTTCATCTTCTGGCCTTTGTAACCCTGTCAGTGCCTCCTGTGAGTACCAGAACCCCAGGCAGTGTTGAGGGTTGCAGGGCATAGAGAGAGCCTGGTGCACAGGAGCTCTCCCAGGACCAACCACAAAGAGAGACCCAGCAGCAGTGTAGAAACACAGGACTGGACGGCTGGCTCCAGAGAACTGTCAGGACTTGTAGGACACCACCCCATATTTCAGGAATCTGCAATGTCTACAGTATGGCACAGTAAAGGTAGAATTCAGAAGACTTAGAGAGATATCAGACATTGCTGGAGGTAAAACCAAAGGGTAAAACCAAAAGGGAAAAGGACCAAAGAAGCAGCATCAAGGATGGCAATACTTATCCCAGCAATTCTGACCAAACAGGAGAATTCTGACTTAATTTTCAGAAGAAGGGTAACAAATTTATGGTATCTTGGAACTCAAACATGAATAGTATTAAATCCACAAATATGGCAGACAAAGAAAATAGATCATGACCTCAGAGCATTTTTAACTGTACTATCTACCATTTCCTAAGTAATCAGATAGCTACCGAGTACTTCTATCTTTTGAATACCATCCTACATGGGTTTTATTTTTTTATGTGTGGTGATCTCATTTTGATTTAATTATTCTGATAATCTAACCTATGAAATATTACTTATTATACTCATTTTAATGAATGATACAATCAAGAAAATTTAATTATTTATCAAGATGAGATGCTAGTTGTGGGGGGACTAGTTCAAATTGGATTGTATTCCTTTTACTTGTGAATAAGATGGATTCTTTCCTGGAGATTGCTGGGTCTCATGCTGTTCACTTACTTGTCAAGGCCATTGAAATGGAAGTCCTTTGAGACATAGTGCTAAAATCTGGTAGCTAATACCAAGAGACAGGTAATATATCCACGAATATTTTGGTTTATTAAAACATTTTGGTAAGTTCTTTTAAAAACGAATGCCTTGAGATAACAGTCATGTCCCTTTTATTTACAATTCGTTAATGTGAGCTACATAATTGAGTGTGATGATATCAAAATAGAAGTTGAAGTATGTTTTAAAATATAAAATTAAGTTATCCTATATATTTCTACTTATAAATAATATATTCACTACATAAAATATGGCAGAGATACAGTAAAATATAAAGAAAAAAATACATGTAAACTTTATAATGTAAGGCATTGCGATTTTTATATACTTCTCAATTATATAAGTAAAATATTAATCCTTTTAGTTAATTTATAATTTTCTATATAACATTTCAAGAGTTTCATATTTCATTTCCTTTTTTGCAAATTACTTATTTATATTCACTTTCTATTGTGTTACTAATCTTCTTCTTGATGAAAATAGTTACTTTCACCCTCTTTAAGGACATTTCTTTTCTCTTAGGAACGCTAGCCAGGCCTAACATCTTTTTTCCAATATTTTTTCCAGTATATTTTAAGCAAACAAAAATGTTTTAACATTTGCTCTTCAAGTGAAATATAACTCATAATATCTTTGTCATTGACACCTCTCTGGATTTTAACTCACAAGCTTAAGAAGAAATCAATCTCATCTCATGGATTGTGTGTCAATAAAGTTTCTTAAATAAAAAATAAGTCACCTTTTGCTTTAGAAATGTTTGTGACCTTGCCAAAGTATATCTTCTGTAGGAGAAAGTGAAAAACAGCCTCATGTCAAAAACAACTTAATTTCTTGTGAATTCATGCTACAGGAAGAAAGAGTATCTATTAAGTCCAAACTCTTAGTAGACATCCACACATAAATGCCACACAGAGGAGAAAACACACACAAACAAATTAATGCAGAAACATTTTCATTTTTATTATAGAACTTCTCATGGAAAAATAATGCACTTATTGTTTCACTCCTCATTGCTGATTTCTAACCAAATAATTTGTGATTAATCCACACAGTTAAAATAAACCTCACAATAAGTAACTAAGCAAATAAATGAAGAATAAACAAAAATGACTCCAGGTATAAACTTTTTTATGACTATTGCCTGAAAAAAAATCTTTAGATACATGTTAGCAGACAAACATACCCACATTTATGAAATAAAGTTGTGTGACACTGAAGATACCAATAATTTTTCTCATCACTTAATCTTTACTGCAATATCTAGGCATGCTAGGTTTCCACCATCGATGTTTTTTGTTATGTTTTGGCCACATTTCTTTATACCCTTTTTGTCCAATGAAGTGCCTCAATATATTTCTTAACCTAACTCATATGCTATTAGAGGAAACAAATCACAGACTGGGAGAGAATATTTGCAAATACATATCTGGCAAAAGAATTATATGCAAAACATACAGAGTATTCCTAAAACCCAACAATAGGAAATGAACAATCTTATTAAAAATGAGCCAAAGACCTGAACAGACACCTCAAAGAAGATGGTATATAAGCATATGCAAAGATGCTCAACAGTGTTTGCCATTAGGGAATTTTTGCAAATTAAAACAAACAGATACTACTACACACCTGTCATTATGGGCAGAATCCAAAACACTGACATCAAATGCTGGAGAGGATGTGAAACAATCAGAGCTCTCATTCGTCACTGGTGGAATGCCAAATGGCACATTGTTGGTAGACAAAATGGTCTATGTTGAATGACAATTCAACCGTTTCTACAAAAGGAAACACACAGTACCTCCCATGTGATCTAGAGATTAAGCTTCTCCATATTTGTCCAAAGGAGTTGAAAATTTATCTCCACAAAAAATTTGTATGCATATATTTATAGCATCTATTTGCAACTCCTAAAACTTGGAAACAGCCAAGATTCCCTTCTGTGGGCGAATGGATTAAAAAAAAAAAAAAAACCTGTGGCACATCCAGGTCATGGAATATTGTTCAGTGCTAAAATGAAATGAGCTATCAAGCATTAAGACAAAGGACAATCTTAAAGCATATTATTACTAAGTGAAAAAAGTCAATCTGAAAAGGCCACATACCTACAACATGACATTCTGGAAAAGCTGAAACTACAGGGACAGTAAAATGGTCAGTGGTCGCTGGCCGGAAAGGACCACTGGGGAATGGACAAACAGATGGAGCACAGAGGATTTTTAAGACAGTGACTACTCAGTAGATAAATGTCATTACACATTTGTCAAAACTCATAGATTGTGTACTACCAAGAGTGAATGCTGGTGTAAAGTGCTCACTCTGTGTGACACTGATCTGTCTACAGTAGCTTTATTGATGGTAACAAGTGTACCACTCTGGTGTGGGATATTGCTGGTGGGAGGAGACTGTGTGTACATGTGGAGCAGGAGGATATTGGGAATTTCTGGTACCTTGCACTTGATTTTGCTGCAAAGCAAAAAATATTCTATAAAATAATGTCTATAAAAATATTTAACACAGGGAAGTCTCCTGTAGCATCGTTTTTCTAAGTGACCTAGGTGGCAGTGGCTCTATTACTGTTTCTCAGAGCCTCGCTAGATAATTTCTGACTCTTGAGTATGTCAATGATATTATGTCTGCCCCGTGGAGCCACATCTTCATTGATGCCTCACACACCTGTGCATCTGCCACCTGTCCTGTCTCAGATTCTGGCCTGCTATGCTTCTTAGAATGACATCTATTGTGCTAGAGCAGGATCACCTCCAATTTTGGTGCTGCTTTCCATCACCTGGTACATAAGGATGGGTAAAAAAGGTCCGAGCTCTAAGACAAACGTATTATAAGGTCTGGAACAAATTGTGAGAATTCCTTTTTTGAAAGACTAAAGGAAAACCCACATCAAATAACAAAAAGTGATTGTTTCTTCCTGCCTGCTCTGGATTTGCTCACAGTTATCTGCACTGATATAATTATTTCCCAGAGACACAGATCATCTTGCTGACCACTGGCATTCAGTACGGTTCCAACCTCCCTGTGATGGCCTCCCTGAGGCTGTTCATTGCAGATTCAACTCAGATCTCTATTGAGTTCAGTGGGAGGATCTACTTGTCCTGGTGCAGGGAGAATTGCTATCCTTCACGAACCATTCAATACTAAAATTCTTCATTAGTTTCAGGTCAAGTCACTGGTGTAGGAAATCGGATGAAGCTCTCACATATTACAGAACAGCTAACTCTCAATCAAGGCCAAGGCTGTCAGACTCTACTGCCTGACTCTTTAGGGGATCCTGAAGCTGTTCTAACAGCAATCCCCAATTCCGTTAATATGGTTCAATGAACTATGTTCATTTTTATTAGTACACTCTATTATTAGACTAATTATAAATCAGTGGAAAATAGATAGTACAGAAAATTCCCATATCATTCCCTGCTACTGTTTTCTCTATCATTAATATGGAACCTTAAGTACATGTAATGAAACTCTAATGATACGTTACTATTAAATGAAGTCCATAGTTTATTTGGATTTCCTTAGTTTTTCCTAATGTCCTCTTTCTGACCAGGATCCCCATCCTGGATGCCTCGTTCCATCTTGCTGTCTATCATCTTAGGTGTCTTTTGGTTATGATAATTTCTCAGGGTTTCTCATTTTTCAGGACCTTGTCCATTTTGAAGAATACTGGTAGTATGCTTCTTTTTCTAAACTTTTATATTTTTCTCAAGATCATGTTGGGATTATGGGTTTTGGCAAGGAGGATCACAGAGGTAAAGCATTTCTCTCATTGCATTCTATTAAGAAAGAATCTATTCCTTTTTGTTCCCCCCTTAATTTCTGTTCTTCCTCCCTACCTCTTCCAACCCTCTGGTCTCACATTCTAATCTTATGCACATAAGAGCAAAACATACTTTTTTCTTTAAACAAGTCAAAAGCATATTTCTGTTTAATCCCCATCCCCTGCCTCAAAACACACTGTTTCTCTTTGAATAAAATATTGAAGGACCTCATCATAGTTTGCAATGCCCTGCAGTCCTCTGGCCCTGCCTCTCCTCCACCTCATTAGGGCCTCTTTCCTGTGCCACAGCCATGAGGCTCCTAAAACAAGCAAGTGTGGCATGGTCAATATTGCTATTGTGCAGTATCAAGGAAGGAGCCACTGAAACTACCTGGGAGTTGCTCAGTCTCCAAAGAATAATGGAGACCTACATGGACCAAAAAATGTCAAAAGCTGCGAAACAGACTGGAGACTGAACAAAACACACCGAGATTAGTCTATGAACAGTTTTTCTCTACCAGTCAAGCCCTCGTTGTTCCCTCCAAAGTCTTGAGTGTTCTTTTTTTTTTTTCTTTAAATTTGATACAGGGGTTTGAACCCAATGGTCCCTTACTAGCCACATCCCCAGCCCCTTTTTTATTTTTTATTTTGAGGTGGATCTTGCTAAGTTGATTAAGGCCTCGATAAATTGCTGAGGCTGGTTTTGAACTTGCAATCCTCCTGCCTCAGCCTCCTGAGTTGCTGAGATTACAGACGTGTGCCACTGTACCTAACACAGGTGTTCTTATCTACCAGTTGTCCACATAAGTTTTAGAGAGTTACCAAATTCTCAAAGAAAACAAAAACATAATGCTAGTATTTTGATCTTAAAATTATACTCTAGTTATAAAACAATTTGAAAGTATTTAACATTGTTCATTGTAACTGGCAGAATATTTTCTATTTAATTCCTCTACTCAAAGAATTGACCTGACTTGTAAATTTTACTTCTACTGTTAAAAGCAATTATTTAATTTTTTATTAGCTCATTAAACTTTGTTTTTAACTTTTAATCTTTTTTCTCATATCTTCCTTAGACTTGTTCCTAGTTTCTTTAAATAAATAATTTATTGATATTAATTCCTAGATATTTTAAATGAAAAACTTTTAAGAAGACATTTACCTCCAAACATATCTTGATAAGTTCCCTTAAGTTATATTGTAGTTTTTCAAGTCATGATTTTCTAAATGATCTGTCTATTAGTTTTGCTGCCTCTTTAACCATTTTTTAAATAAAGTCTTTGAACTACAATCTATTTTAAATTTATTGTCAAAAAATATTGTCTGTATAATTTCTGATTTAGGGAATATTTTCAGGAATCTTAAGGGTTTAGTATCTGAGTGATGTTTTTATAAATATTTAGCATGTGTTTCAAGTATACTCTTGAGAAAGTACAAAACTCATTTTCCCTTAATTTAATCTTAATTATCATAATATCCATACAATCTATTATTTTCACTTTGTTTTCATTTTTCAGTGTTGGAAAGCAGCCACACTTCAAATTCCATTCCCTAACAATTATGATTTTGTAAAATTCTCCTTTTGTAACTTGTATTTAATAGTGAATAGAGAGAGGATTGAAGTTTTCTATTTATAGGCATCTTCTCTCATCATACATTCTTTTCTGAGAACTTTGTAAGTCCCGTAAAGAGTGTAAAAGCCCTTAGCTTATAACTAGAGCAGAATTACATGGGAAAAACCTATTTTCTCAAAGGTTTATCATGATTATATTTATCATAAAAAGTGATTTCTGCTGTCATGAAATAGTATTTCACTAAAAATTGGATTAGAATGTCTGCTAAAGGAAAGAAAATTAGTCCATAATTAAAAAACAATTTAGATGATGTTTAATGAGGCTGTAAAAAGTCACTTTTCAATTGACATTTTCATAAATTTTGATACTATTCTCTTCTAAATGAAAAAAAAGAATCAAAATGCTTCCACACACTGTCTAAATTACATAAAGCTTGAATAATAACTGTCAAAAGATCTTTTATGTCTATGAATATACAAAGAGCAAATCAAACAATAGAGATCACCCTGCTGCCAGGACCTGATATTACTCACCCTTATTTCTGCTTTAATAGCCTGACATCCCCTGCTGTGCTCATGGTAAAGAAACATATAATTCAGGGTGGAATGAAAGTCAGGAGTCTAATCAATTAACATTTATCAATGCCTAAGATATGCTGGGTTTTTGTACTTTGGCTGTGGTGACCATAACAATGGGTGACACTAAGAAATGTCAGCAGGAAGAAGACCAGACCATCAGTGTCCACAATGCAGAATTGGTATCATTGTTATGCCAGCTGCATACAAGTGTGGCCATACAGGTTGAAACTCTGTTTCTCTTCAGTTACCTGCCTCTTTATTAAAAACATACTGAACATTGACATTGCATGGGCTTACAGAGTCTAGATTTTATTGCAAATTGTGGATGAAGGTTAAAGGAATTTCCTGACACTTACCCACTAGCAATGAAAGATTCTACAGAAGTTGTAGAAGCTTGAGAACTGTGCATCAGCAAAATAGAAAATAGAAAGTTTCCTTGATTAAGGAAGGATTTCAGATATTGCAATACAGCATTTAAAAGACTGTTAACATGTATGTGATATGCAAACAAAATACAAAAGCAGAAAGGGATTGTTTGCACTGTGATGCACTTTGACCAGTGAAGAAGTATAAAATAAGACCTACCAGCTTCTTATAATTTTACAATTAAAAAAAAGGCATGCTCTCTAAATTTTTTGAAAATCTCTTTGAATTCCACAAGGAAGCCTATATCTGACTTCAAACAGAGACATTTTAATTCTCATAATGTTTCATTTATCTTGGAAAAGCCTTTCTATAATTTGTTTGAAATTGAGGAGTGACTTACTTTATAAGAATGTATCTTTGAATTTACATAGCTCTTCATATTTGTCCAAATAGTTCAAATAACTGATATTACAATATTACAGGAATGCGCCACAGCCTTGGAATATTATTATTATTATTATTATTATTATTATTATTATTATTTATTTTACATGAAATTATCCCTAGTGACTTCCAAATAATTTTCTCTTATACATGTAGTGTTACATTTTGGTTTCCATGGTGTTTAGACCAGAGCTAAGGCCACTAGATAATCATGAAAATGTCACTCTTATGCTGTCAGGTGATATGACAGTTTGGTTTTGTTTTGCTTTGCTTATTTAACTATAACAAACAAGAAGAATGAATTTTAACTATCTTAATGAGCAATATGGATCACCTCATAATTGAGTAGAATCTAGCAAATGGTAATAACCAGTAAAATGGTAAAACAATCAAATTAGCCTTGCTAGTGGATTTCAAATTTTTATGCAATTTTTTTTCCAATCACATCTGTCTTTTGAAGGCAGTCCTAAATGTTCCTTCTTCCCCCTTTCACAGAACTACTTATAGTACTCTGAGTGATCTATGTTTAGAAATTGAGGTCACTTTGGGGGATAATCATATAGCACTTGTTTCTTCCTTTCCTTGGTTCAGGGCCAAATCACAGTTCTTTGTCAATATCTGTTCTCCCCATTTTAAGGTAACCACTGGCTTTAGCTGGGCATATGACTTCCTAAAATAATGACTACATTGTCCATCCTCCTTTGAAGATTCTATGTGTGGGTAGTATCTAAATTGTACCAATGGCCATGGAAGCAGAAATGCTTGTATAAGGGAATGCTTACTTCTTTCCCGTTTCTTGTTTTAATTTCCTGATGGCTAGAATGCAGATGTGATGCCTGGAGCTAAAACATGGAAAGAACTTGCTACCTAAGGACTTTACAGTACTGATCTATCAACTCCAGACTAAAGATTTTTTTGTTTCTTAAAAGAAAAAAATAATAAGCTGGGCATGGTGGCACCTGACTGTAATGTCAGTGGCTCGAGAGGCTGAGGCAGGAGGATCACAAGTTCAAAGCCAGGAACAGCAACTTAGCAGGGCCCTAAGAAACTTAGGGAGACCCTGTCTCAAAAGAAAACAAATTTAAAAAGTCTTGGGATGTGTCTCAGTGGTTAAGTGCCCCTGGATTCAATCCCCAGTACGAATATATATAACTTAATAAACACATTCTGTATTAGTTTTCTAGGGTTATCATAACAAACTGGATAGCTTAAACAACAGAAATTTATGTTCTCACTCTCCTGGAGGCTACAAGTCTGAGATCAAAATATTGGCAGATTGATTTCTCCTGTTTCTTTCCTAGGTTTATAGAAGGTCATTTTCTCTCCTCTACATGGTCTTTCTTTTGTGAATTATTCATGTACAAATTTCCTCCTCTTAAAAAGATGTCCTTACGAGGGCTGGGGGTTGCAGCTCAGTGGTAGAGCCCTTGCCTAGCATGTGTGAGGCCCTGGGTTCAGTTCTCAGCACCACGTATAAATAAATAAAAATAAAAAGGTTCACCGACAACTAAAATAAATAAATAAAGATGTCATTACTAGGTTAGGTTCAACACATATGACCTATTTTACCTTAAAACGCTTTTATAAGCCCTGTGTCCAACTGCACTCCCATTCTGAGATATTGGGGGTTAACATTTACTGTGATTTAGGAGTGTCCCACAAATGCTTGTGTGTTCAAGACTTGGTCACCAGTCAGTGGTACCATTGGGAATGGGGGTGGAACCTTTAGGCAGTGGGGCCTGGTGGGAAGAAACTAGGTGAATGGTGGAGTGCCCTCGAAGGCGAGAAGCTTCTCTGTCACATGCTCCTGACATGGTGTACTGTGCTACCACAGACCCAGAGCAAAAGGCCCTAGTGACCACGGTCTGAGACTTCTGAAACTGAGCCAAATAAGTCTCCTTGTCATAATGACACAAAATTGACTAACAAACATCATGAGAGTTTGGAGGGATGCAATTCAGCTCCTAACACACTTTTACTTACAAGATTAAGAATGCCCAAATACTATAATTAATGATAAAAAGATGGAACATCAGATGACCTGGCTTAAATGTGTTGACACCGTAGGCTCCCTAATAGCTTTGTCCTCATTCACGCTGACTTCCTACCTAGAATCAGGCACACACTTCCCCTCGGTAGGGAAAGCCTGTTCTACTAAACATGGATGGCAGAAAAGCAGAACACAAAGTATCCTTCCCAGGTTCCAAGAAACAGACTGGACACAGAAGGGGCTAATCCCTACATGTGCAATCTCTTCTCCCAAACCCACCAGATTATGAAATCACAACCAAATTCACTGATCAGATTACTCAGTCACTCCATACTCTAAAGTTAAGGAGACAGGAGACAGTAGTGCATAGGGTTTTTCTCTCATTACAAATTCTCCACATGGAAGCATGATACAGGATGAGTGATCTTTCCCCCAGTAATAGTGCTATCATGCTGAATGGACCACCTGTTATGTAGCTGTTATTTCTGATATGTTTTTCATAGTATCTTGCATATAATTTACTGCTAAAGGCTGATAACTTATTGCAAGTGGGATGTTTTGAACATATAGCATCTAACTTTACCAAAATTATTATTGATTACTCCAACTGTCCCTTGTCAGAGACATTTTTCACCAGGAAATTAGAATAATACTAACTGGGAAGCAGTAAGATCTGGAACACCTCAGATGACATACGTAGGACTAGGTCACAATACACCAGGAGAAGAACATAACCTTGAGAAGATGTTAAAGTCCCTGGGAAATGATGTGTACTTTTCAGGATGCAGCTTATTTATAAAATGGGGCCTGCCCTGCTTCATCCAGCCTTCTGCCTATTTTTATGTAATATATGTGGCTGTTTTTTGCTAAAACAATAAATTTGAATTATTATAAAAGATATTGTGTCTAAAATGTTTACTATTCTGAAATTTACTCTTCCAAAAATATTTACTGGTCCATTTTCTCTCTTTCTATATGGTTTTTCTTTTGTGAATATCCATACACTAGATTAGGTATATTCTTCCTAATATCCTCCTAATATTCTTGTACTAGATATCCGTTAGATCATATGTGTTGAACCTAATCTAGTAAAAAAAGGGTCATATGGAACATTTTTGTTTTTAGCCATTTGCTTTCACCTTTTTAATGATAAATTATCATGAATAATTGGTTATATATAATTTAGTTATTCAAAGAAAATCATGATAGATTAATTCAGATGTAAACTAATGAATTTTCATTTCTTCACAGACTGAGGATTTGGTCCTTATATGTAAAATGTTTTGTTATGATCAGAAAATTACAAGATAGCTCTTCAACTAGTCTAAGAATCAGTGTTCCAATTGAGATACGATCAAATAATTTTACTTCCAGTGCACTCTAGTGAGAAAAATATGTTGATAGTTTACAAATTGATTTTACAGGCTAGCTATTGAAATATTTTTCAGCATATTAATTGCTTAGTCAGTAGCATGTCTCAGTTTCATTAATATCCAATACAAGTTAACTCTCAGATATCTGCCTTTTACATACACTTATGCAAATAGTCTCTCTCTTAGTGCATAATTTTTAAAAAACCTTAAATAATTTAATCTGGTTTACCCAATTTTATTTTATATGAAATTTACATTCATTAATTCTTCAAACTCTAGACAGAGTTCAGTCAATAATATAATGTATTTGATTGTGGAAGATAATCCTTTATTTTTAACTGAGAACTCTGAAGAAAACTTTGATTGCTGGCTTAAAGAAAGAGAAATGAGATTTAATTATTAGGTATGAAGCATTTTCTACCTACTGGGCTGCTGAACTCCATCAGAGGTCATACCTTTTCAATTACAGACATGGGACTCTTTCTCTTTCCTTTGAAAATATTCGGTATCATTTCATAGTAATTATGAGTATGGATTAAACATGATTTTAAGTATCATTTATTTTTCCCACAGTAGGATACAACTTGTGGGCTTGCAGTGACAGAAAGCTTATGTTTATGCATATGAAAGATAATGTTAAGCCTTGAAAATCGGGATCCTGGAGTGCTAGAAGAGTTTATTATCATCTCACATTCAGACACTTACTGTTTCTATTATTGCTGGTAGTTTTCGACGGTAACCACTACCTGAAAACAATTTAATTACATTATTCAGCAACTTAAATTAAATTAAGTTAATCCAGGATGGGCTGTTTACAGAAGGATATATACTGCAGTGTATCAATTAACACTTATTAAATTAATTTTAAGCCTATAAGTCCCACAATAAACTACATTACTGGGAAAAATTTAATGTTAAAAAAAGGGAAAATAATGAAGTGTGTTATTGATTTTCTTTCTCTAATGTTATATTCTGGCAGAATGAGATAAACTTTATTGATCCACTGGTTTTATACTCTGTATTTTCTCTATAGTCTAATATATCTTTACTTAGCATGCATTAATAAAGCTATTTAAGAAAAAAGTCTGTAGTCTTTAAATCCATTAATTTTACTCCTGGGAATATAAATACAAATATTATATGTATGTTGTTTATGATAAGAAAAAATCTGTGGTGGACATCCTTCCACATATTTATTTATGATAATTTTTTATAATAATAGCTAAATGGTACACATCTTTTTGTATAATCTCAGGGATCCTGATTTTATTACTGACAAATAGTCTGATAACTTCATTGTTCACTAGTACATACTTTTGAATAGGATCACCTGGGTATCCAATCTTGCCAATTTACACTAGGGAATCATTACATGCATACACTTGGCTGGAATCGAAACATTTTGGGGGAGGTGTTCACAGGAAGACTTTATGATCCCCAAACTAGACTCCCAGGCTCTCCCATTAGTTCTGTACAGACTTATGTTTGGTGAATTCATTCTGGGTAAATGAAATCCATCGACTTCTCCTTTCAAGACTGCTTGTTTGTAATCCTTGTGATTAAGCATATGGGACTTTCTTTATCTTCTCAGATTTCCCATTGTCTAAATTACATTTTTAACCTAGAAAACCTAACACAAAGCTGCTCATCTTCAGGACTATCTACATGAATCACAACTCACTTTAATGAATTCAGAATTTTATTGATATGTACTCTATGAAAGTATATTTTTAGTGTGTAATGCATTTTTCTTAATCAACTTGTAAATTTCTGAAAATTATGAATCAACATCTCTCTCTCTCATATCTTTAAGTCATATAAGCAAAAAACACTTGGCGTGTCGTAGGTATGTTACAAATATTGTTGACTGAAAGCCAGTATCTATAGCAAGGTGAATTGGTTGCAAATTTTCATGAAAACTGCTGATTAAGATCTTTTGTGGATAAAAAGTAGGCTGTGCTTTAAACTTCTTCATCCTGACATTACCAAGCTAGACTGCTAAGGTAATCCTATAATATGAGCTATCATACTACATGTCTCTTACACATGCCAAGTGCCAGCATCAGCTTGTAGTAACTTTTGAATATGTGCATCAGGAATTCAGCCTATTACATGGCATCAACTGAGTTGAGAAATGTAGAGGGATGTAATATTCCAGGTCCCTTGTCTTACTCTCAAGACACCTCACATTTACCACCATTGATGTTGGAATATAATGTGTGAGCTACACTATAACAAGTCTTGTATCGGTCTTATTTCTAGTGGTATTAGCTTGAATTAATCAACCTGAGTGAAGTTATGGAAGAGTCGGGCTTTCTTAGTAATTGACATAGCTCAGTTTCTTTCATGTCTAAGTAGAACAAATGAATCAAAATGGACAGGGCAGACAGACCAAATCAAGTTAGAGTTCCAATTCATTCCATCCAGTTGACTCATCTAAGCTTTCATTCCGTCATGTACCATTAATAGCCTATTTAATTGGAATTTCAATCTAGAAGTTAAGATTATTGCAGAATGTCCTAATCTAAACTCTAGGAGCTCACTGGTTTACAATAAAATGTTTTATTCTGTTATGACTTGACTGCTTTGTTTAGATGGGCCCATTAACCAACACATATTGTAATGAAACAGGCAATATTTCCTAACCTATATATTTTATATTAATATATTACTTTAATTTCCCTTAATCTAATAATTTTCTTTAATACAATACATACAGACATTTAAGAGTAGTAACCTTAAATGCCACATAAAAAGCATACTCCATTCATTGGCAGCCGATTTTGTTAAAAAATATATAAAACAAAGATATTAAATAGAAACAGAGGATAAAAGTCATAAAATAGCAAAAGCTAATACACAAGTAATTGTAGTTTATGTGATTGAGCATTAAATTGAATTCCCAGCTTCTGAGTATAAAGCAAGTATTAAAAAGGACTGCTGTGTAATTCTTATCAGATGATTTAAAATACATGTTATTGATGAAATATCAATGTTTCTGGTCCTAGATCTAAAATTAAAAGTAACACATGGCCACCAAACAACAATTAAATCCATCAAATGCTAATATCTGAACCATGGATTTGTAAAATATGCAAAAAAAATTCATCATAAAAATATTTTATCTACTCATTTTCATTGAAAGCCAAAACCATGTTATTATATAATAATACATTGATTTCTTTAGGTGTGTCTATGTGTGTTTGTGTGTTTTACCTGATTCTAAGATAAAGCCTTAGAAATCTGATATCTAAAAGATAAGGCAGTGTGGTTTTAAAATTTTCTTTGTCAAATACCAGTCTTCTTGCCTAGGACTATAACAGGATCTGCAGTTAGCAATTTATAAATTTCCTGTGCATAATCTGAGATCCAGACACAGCCTAGGTACAAACAGGATGCAAGCAGCTACATTGCTGATCAAAGCAGGTGGTAGATATGTTAATGGTCCAAACTGTGGTGATGGCGTCATGAGCAGTGGCAAAAAAAAAAAAAAAAAAAATTCCCCTGTGGGAGAGAAAGAGCTGTGACTGCTCACTCATTCATTAATAATCCTTTGGTATTAATAAACTAATAGGCTTTCAGAGCTAAAATACAGTGATTTTGCTTCATGTATCCATTGGATAAATTTATATTTCCCACATATTGCCAGATATTTAGCATCTTTTTTTTTCCTGAAAGACATGGAATTAGTCTAAATTTAAACCATCTATGTCAACAGGGAAAAGGATGCAAACTTTCCATGTAACTTGGAAGACAGAATTCTTTGATAGCAACTAGTTAAACTGACTGCATGACTGGAATACATTGTCAATAGAAGAGATTATAGCCATGTTATTATCAAGTTGCTTTGCTGGAGTTAGGTGAAGAAGGGGGCATTAGTAATTGGGAACCTTCCCAACTGAAGGATTATTTTAAAAGTCTTGATAATTATCTTAGCTTTTCTACACCTCATAATTAGCATCAGACGATGCCCAGAGGCAAAGAAACCATGCTGGATGCTTAAACCTGGTTTGTTGTGCCCTAAAGTACTTCTGTTGCAGTGTTTTTCAGGATTTAGACTGGAGACATATACATACCAGAATTATCCTTGCTTCTGGTAGAAATCTGTTCCTTACATTTTTTTTCTTTGATATAAACTAAAATATAGATCCATGAAAATAACTGCAAAATAAACTTGAGATTGAATATTGAGTTTAATATTAGGAAAGCTATCCTCTATTCTGGAAGTGCAAGTCTTTAAGCTTAAGATAAAATGTTTAGAGAAGAACAATTAAAAGAGCATATTAAGTGTGTTCTGGGTTCAGTAAGTGGCTCTAATAGATTATTAGCTATGTTGATGAATGTTCATGTTGGGCACTCAACAAATATTTGTCGACTGGAATTGAAAACTATAATAGGCTTGTAATTTAGGATTGTTCTAATGGTTTCTTGATCTTTTGGGTTCAAAATTTAAGTATATTAATGTTCATTATGTCTGTATTTCTTCAACTATGGTGTTAGGGACACTTTCTTCTCTAGTGTCCGGTTGTAACTCTGTTGGGCATTTAGGAATCATTTTCCAATAGATTTGTTATATTTGGTCTAAAACATGAAATATTTTATTAATGATAGCTCTTAAAAATATTGTTGTGAAGCCTAATGCAAACCATGGTTTTGCTTTTGTAGCTGTGCCAGACTCAGCTAGTTTTTTAAAACAATATGAAATAAAATTTAGAACCATAAGTAATGATATACTGAATAATTGCATGTATCTGTTAACATCAAGGTGAAAGAACTAGAATTGGGAGATTCAAAATGATTTCAAAAATGCATGTGTATACTCAGAGGCTACTGAAAAAAATACTGAGGAAATAAAATGTGTAAGAAGCCCAAAGTGTGGCATCTAATCATGTAAATGCTAAATGAATCTTTTCCACTTTGGAGTAGGGACTTGCTACTTGATTACAGACTTTCCAGCATCTATTGAACCAGGGACTGGATCTCTAAATATGAATTTACTCTATGCTCACTTTTTCCAGAAAACCCTCCATTTCTTGGTTAAACCTTCCTGATACCCACAGGTTGTCTATTTGACACACCCACTGACAGTTTTTTGGCTCAGTTTTCATTGACGTTCGGTTTCCAGTACCATTAGAAGATCTTGTTTTATGATTCTTCTATATATTCCTTTTCCAAGCATCTTGAAGTCTAACCATGTCCTGATATAACCCAGATAAAAGAGTGATTCTCAGATGCTAAGAAACAGGGCACAATCAATTTTAACTGCATCTTCTAGCAATGGGTTAATTACATGTTAACTTCAAGTTTTCCAGCACATCTTTTGAGGGGTTTTGTGATTCAAAGTGATTTGTTTTTGTGAATCTTAGAGGTCTAATTTTAAAAAGGCTATGCCTAGAAAGATTTTCTCAAAGTTGTATTTTTCAAATAATTTCATAAAGGAAAATATTAGTCAAACAGAAAACAGTTAAGTGATTCTTTTAAGCATGACAGATACTAAATGAAAAATATGTGTGTCTGGGGTTGTGCCTGTCAGATGCCTTTCACATTTACACTTTTTAAATTAGACAGACTAGATTGAAGTAGTAAAATCATTTTAATCATTAGGTCTATTTTATTTAAATCATTACACAGAATATATTTTAAAACTTTATGTAGAATGAAAAGAGTTATGTAGAATCAAAAATGTGTTATTCTGCATGAGTTTATGTTCACTAATACTGGGAACTTTAGATTTAAATGGTGTGATCTATTTAAAATAATGATCAGTTTTTAACTACAACAGCTTATCTACTTTGATTCAAATGAATTAAGCAGTTATTGCTGAATACACAATCAATTGACTCACCTCTAATTCATATTGAACAGGAACACCTTAGTAAGTACAAGTGAAGTTTCTAAGGCTTAACTAGAACTTTGAGAAGCAAAACCAGTGTGTACACACGTACAAAGCCACACAGGAAAGAAGATGTGTAGGGGACAAACTAAAAACCAGAAGTACTCCACCCACACAAGAGTTAAATATTGGGAACATTTTTTTTTAATATCAAGTAAATTTATAAGATTACATCATTTTTCTGGATTGACAATAATCTGAGACTTAACTTCTAGCTTTCGGATCTATTTCAAAGAACTGGTAGTTATTAGGACTGTAAATGGAGGTCATTGGGAATAGTCTGTGTATTTGGAAGGACAAATTGGAAGAAACTAGGTGGAAGAAGATGACAGAAGAAGGGAAACTGGCAAGCTTTGAAGAAAGGAGATTATATATAGAGGGATGGAACAGTCAGCCATAGTTTTGGAGAATTTAGCTGTAAGTGTAGCAGATCATTAAGGCATGCAATGTTTGGTGGCTGGGAAGAGCGTTTGTTTGTAGAGGTAATAATGTTATGTCTTGGCTTATTGTGATTAAAATTGGTAACCTTCTAGATAGAAAGAGTCCTTCATGATCTCCTTGTCAGGGAACCTGGGATCTGACAATTGAAGCTTTCTTAGGACAGTACACTGAGTATCTCCTACCTGAAGATCTTCCTTTAGGGAGGGAAAAAGGAATTAAAGATGCAATAGGTGGTTTTAATGAATGTATGCAAATTACATTATGATGGAAACTGTGTCTCAAAAATTTCCTCATTACCAGAAGGGCCAACAATCACTAAGTATAAAACCGTCATGTCTGCATTTTAATATATTCACTGTTTCCATGCCACTTAAGGTGCTCTGCGAGCCAGCGATAGCATTCTCTTGGTCTGTGTGATCCACTGTCTCTCATTATGGTATCAAACCACTAGAAAGGATGTGTATTGCCTCCCTAATATTTAATTAGATTTTTAAAATGAGCATTCTCTGGTGGTAATTTAGGCATATTACAGCTGCTAGAGCAAATTGAGAGACCCCTGTGGGATCTAAAGGGATGCTTGACATTCGCCATGGTGATTTGTTTTGATGTTTCCTTCCCTAATGCTTGCTGTAGAATATTGCTGAGTCTAACGATGCTTCCGATGCATGTCACCACCCATCTTACAGACTTTTCACTGTTCTTTTGAGGAGGTATTTGGGATATGAAAAGTACTAAGAAGCAAGGTTTGTTCCCCCACTGGCAACATTTTCCTATTCATCCAGCAGTTTTATAGCAGAATTTCTCACTTAAGTGATGTCGTATAATGCCATTTTCCACCAGACTTGGAGTTTGATATTAATTTTAAAGAGCAGAGCTTTTAGACAGGAAGACAAAGGAAGCCAAACACTTGAGGCAGAGCTGCGTTTGCATTGTTTATTTTGAAGTTCCTGAAATGAGTACTTCAGTAGATGGGATAAAGGGGGGATTATGGATGCCTCGGATGTTCACATAAATTTAGCAAAAACTCTGAATATCTGAAATAGCACACAGCAATTGCTCTACTGGGAAGAGCAATGCCAGTCCCGCTGTAAATCTTTACTGCCCAGGCCTTCACAACCCATTTGTCAGTCTATGCTTTTCTATAACAATTTTAACTCTGAAAAAATATCCCCGGGGCTGAAAACTTATTAAAACTCTCAGTGTGGAGTAAGTATACTGCCTTGGGTTCTCTAAGGAGCTGCAAAAAGAAAGAAGGCTGGTCCTAACCCTACGGGCAGTAAATCTAATGAGAGCCACAGGCAAGTAAAAAGGATTATGTGTATAAGACAGGTGACTAAATGTTAATAAAGACATCCGCATTCATAAAATAGGCCGAATGAAAAGTTTGCCATCAGGCGAGACAGGTGGATTGCATTAAGAATGACTTCATTAAATAGTCCTAATACTAACACTAATAACTGCTACTGAAATTCTCCGTATACTAGGGACTTTATTTACCTTACTTTATTAAATCTTTATCATGACCGTAGTTAACAGAGGAAAAAAATGTAAGATTTTAAGAATCATACTTACTTATGAAGGTCTGTCACCCTGCTCATTGATTATCAAAGTCAGATTTGAACCCAAGTTGTCTCTCAACAATTCTGAAATGCTTCAGTGGAATATATCCTTTATGACCAATAAATATGAAATTTACATTATAGAGGTTCTCACCAATTTGTCATAAAATTATGTGGTGAATCATAGGATGGCAAAATAGTATCTAGTTTATTTTGTGGTACACATAGTAGGTCTTCCAGGAATATCTGGCATTACTTTAGCAAATTTAATAGTATCTTCTTGGAGCAATCATTAACATTCAGAGTTACTAGTTACATTACTACATTAATATTTATGATGTCATTATTCCTTTGACCTGTCTATGGTATGTCTAGTTTTTCTACTGAAAGTTCTGTAAGAACTATCATGTCTACATTCCTTCAGTGCCCATCACAATATGGAGCACAGAGAATCCTATTAATATATTATGTTAAAGTCCAACTAAATTGAAGGCAGAGTGTTCAAAATGAGATGCCTTAATTCTTGCCAACAGCAGCAAAGTTGATTTTGGTATAACCCGACAAAATCAACCAAAATCTAGAGAGTTTGGATAATTCTCTAGAAATAATTCGTGACAATCATATGTCAAAGATACATTTATGGAATAGATTTAAATCATTAGCAGTTAGACTAAGTTGAAGAAAGATCATTAACATTTTAACTTTTTCATTCACCTTCTTATATGTATTGCCCTGTAGCTAAGTATAAGATGAATCCCAAATACTGTTTTTTTAGGCAAGAAGCTGTATGTGGGCACTGCATTTCCTGGAACAGAGGTTTCAGAAGCAGGATCAATTATAAGATCAGAAAGATCTCCATATGAAAACATTGAAAATAATCTCTTTTAAATAAGGAAATATACTCTGTGGATAGGAATATAGTGATGATTGCTTGCCAGTGCTCCCTAAGTAAATCTTTAAATTTAATAGAGTAGTAGTCATCATTCATTCTTTAAAAAAACACACATTGAGAGTCTAGTATGTTCTAGTCACTATCCTCAGCATGGGGTTTTGCAGTGAACAAAACCTCCTTGAGTTCATATTCTAGTGGGAATATATAAGTAATAAAATTTAGTATCAAAATCTTATAAATAAAATCTTGATCAAGGCACTGGATAAAAATAAAGTAGGGAAGCAAGAATGATTCCTGAAGAAAGGGACCAGTGAAGATAGTCTCCTAATCAGGGAACATTTAAGCAAAGACCATAGCTGGGTGAGAGCAAGCAATGTTGATATTGGAAAGCAGACTGCAAGACTGAAGAAAAATTAGTTCAAAGGCCTGATCTAGCAACATCCTCAGTATTTTGAAAAGTTATCATGACTTGAATTACTGAAAGACTCACCCTGTTGGTATTTACTGAGAAGGGGTAAACTATGAAAGAATAGGTGTGTGTGTGTGTGTGTGTGTGTTGGTTGGTTGATACTGGGAGTCTGTGTTTGGATTTATTCTGTTTGAGCTAGTTAACAGACACTGCAATGGAGATGTCAAGATTTCATAGTAAATATGCATCTAGAGGTCAGGAGAGAAATTCAGGGTATGAACATTTGGGAGTCAAAAACAATTAAATGATATTTAATGCAATGAGCTTGTTGATATCGGTGTAAGTAAAGAGATCTAAGGAAAAAGTCTGGGGCTATTCTTGTGTTTATAACTAAAAACAAAGTAGAATTGGTAAAGAGGGTAAAAACAGGGGATAAGGAATTAGGAGGGAAATGAGGAAAGCCAAGTGAAGAATGTGTTTTGAAGAAAAGGGAAATAATCAATTGTATATCCTGCTACTAATAAAGTAAAAAGTGATAGCAAATTTAGCAACATGAAGCCATTAGTGACCTTGACAAGTGGTTTTAGCCAAATGGTAGAAAAATTGGAGTTGGATAATAAAATGAGAGGAGGGGAAGTAATTTGAGAAAACAGAGTATGCACAACTGTCTGAGGAGTGGGCAATCAAAGACAAGGAGTAGCTACTAAAGAATAGTTTGTTTATCTACAGTATGAGAAATTATATGTTGATGGAAAGAGTGAAACAGACAATAGAAATGCAGGGAAAAGCAAAAACCAGAATGATCTAGGCAAGTGGAGATGGGTGCTTCTAATACTGAATTGAGTACCAGAATGGTGGACTTCTATATCAGCAGAGAAAGTTTGTATAGTGAAATGAGAATACTAGAAGATATGGACACAGCTGAAATTCAATGGATAAAGAGAGAGGTGGGAATATTGGGAATTCCTTTTCTGATCATTAATTTCCTCAGTGCAATAGAAAGCCAAGTCATCATTTATGCAGTGGAATTGCTGGGTCCACTTTAGAAAGAGGCTTTAATTTACAGATCAGTTACTATAATAGTGTATTTATTTTTAGCTTTTTCAGGTAGGACGGTTCTGAGTAGGCATC
Source organism: Callospermophilus lateralis (assembly GCF_048772815.1). Lineage (NCBI taxonomy): Eukaryota > Metazoa > Chordata > Mammalia > Rodentia > Sciuridae > Callospermophilus > Callospermophilus lateralis. The sequence goes on along the minus strand of NC_135308.1, from coordinate 18,150,618 downwards.
AAGATGACATTAACCAATGTTGGAATTTTTCTAAGCATGAAAAATCATAAGAGTTCAAGGAAGGTGAGGGTGAGTAGAAATGTAGGATTACAATGGTGGGCTGTGGGATTCAGATAACTAGAGATGAAAGTGAGAACATAATTCAGTCAAGGAACAGAAAGGATGGCATTAAAGAACCATTGGAGTGAGATACTTGAGGTAATGAGCTAGAAAATTATGAAGAACTTTGGACTTAAGAAGTTTGGATGTAAGATTAGAACGTGATGTAGTTTCTGATGATTACAGGTTTGTAATGTAGTTCCTGATCATTACAGGTCTGTAATGAAGATTGGCCATGGTTGGTAAAGAAGATGGGATTGGGGGATTTACAAGCTAATGTGTTGGAAAGGATATTCATGTGGGAATAGAAATCACCCAGAAATATTCAGGAATATTAGAAAGAATGAGCACTAAGATCAGAGTTCAAATATTCAAGAAGTTAGGTAGAGTAGATCAAGGTTTAATTGACTGAAATTGAATTAATAGGAATGGTGTGTTTTGGTGAAATGTATTTCAAATGAGGAATCTTAGGAAGAAGAGAGGAGAAATTATCTAGAAATAGTTTGAGGAGCATGGGTGACACCCTTAGCCTCTACACCCTGTGGTATAAGGGATGTGGCAGAGAAGAGTCCTCATTGTACGTATAAAATAAGTGATTTCCCATTTTGTTCAGCCTTATTTTCAGGCACTTCAGACAATTAAATGTAGTAATTTTGATGATGAGAGTGATGGATCAGAGGTAGTTGTCCTGAAAACTAAAAGGCCAACTCTGATTCAAATAGATTCAAGGCAGAGAAGAGAAAAGAATGAGATTAAGAATAAGGGTATAGGTAGGGCAGAAGATGTAGCTCAGTGGTAAGGTGCTTGCCTATCATATGTGAGCTCTGAATTTGATTCCAATACTAGAAGTAGGAGGGAGAATAAGATTCTATATTTAAAAAGTCCAAGTAAGAAGTTATAGAATTGGGAAGAGATATCATAGAATAGTTGAAGGAAAACCAAGAAAAATACTATGTAATGAAGAAATTCCAAGAAGGAAGTGGATATTATTAGATTCTCAGAAATCTCTAAAAGGCGCATTTACATACTAGATAAGTGAAGCACAAAGAAATAAATTGATGTATCCAAATCTTATGGCTGATTACAACTTGATAGAGCTGAAATTGAAGATGAGTCTTTCTGACTTCCAGTCCATGCCATAGAGGCCAAATAAAACCATAAATCCAAATGTACCCTGTAGTTTCTATTCTTGGTCTCGGCATCCCTATTATTAATGTTATAATTAATCGCATGCTAATAAAACTTCACTTGAAAAGAACAGGAAATTATTCTTTTTTCATTAAAAGATGTATTTCATATAAATTCAGCTGAAGGCAAGATGACACAATCATAGAAGAAATGAAAGCACAATCAGAGAGAAATGTTTATATACTACATTTTATGATTGGTTTAGCACATCAGTTTTATTTTACAAAACTGATTTAAAAGCATCCCTCAACACTGTTCATAGCAAAGTAATTGAGTCACTTTGGTTGGGACCTTTTATTTCTCATTTTTTATTGTGTCTGTGTTGGGTGGTGGGGTCATGCTTACTGCATGACTGCACAGTGATGGAGGAGTGGAGCCTTGGTAAGCCCCGGGAGTGGCAAGGGACCTTGTCAGTGTGTTATCCACATCTAAGCAAGGCTCAGACACTTGCTGAACACACCCACTGGTGATGATGGCAATTGAAGTCTCTACTTAAATCAGTAAGTTCAGAAGATTGAAAGAAAAAAAAAATGTCGATTGCCCCAACCCTACCTATGAAACCTGCTCAGAACAGAACATACTCTTTCACAGTTCAGTGAGACTATGTTAATTTTGTGGGACAGAAGCCTGAGAGACATGATATCTCAAACACATTATCTGCCCTTCCCACCTCCACCCACACTATGTACCTTGGACTTTGCAAGAGCTATGGCTAACATCATAATTAATTGCAGGAAAATATGTTTAGCTTTACTTCTGCTCGGGTGACAGAGGGGTACGTTTAGGTTTAGCTAGTTTCCTTCCCAGAGCAAAATACCATGCTTATCATCCGCCAGGCATCACCCCAGGCATCAGGGTTTGAGCCAGTTCATCAAGCACCCAGGAAGTGTAGCTATCTCAGGAATGCAGCTAAAATGATTTATTCCTGTTCAGAGGAGGATTTAATTGGTATTTTGAAAGAGGTAAAGGATCGAAGGCAATAATGCAGCTAAGCAAGCAATACTAAGTTGTCTTAATTGTGTAAATATTCATCTTAATCATTTATAATACTTAAATTTTAATGCTGCAGACTTTTTAGACATGGCAAATGTGTCATTACACACTCATCATATATAGCTATACATGTGCATTCTGGTATGTGTATGTGTATACACATGTATACTTATGTATATGTGCATAAGTATTTTATCTTTCAGCAGGAAGATTTTACAGTGAATTCTACAAGTAACTGTCATCTTTATTCTTATAGAGATGGCAAGGGAGCTTCTCTCTTTTCATTAATTGGTCGTCATTCCATGACTGCACATATACTTATTACACATCTATGTATTTCCCAACTAAGCAAGTTGAGTAGGCAGTCACAATTATGGTTCAATACTTGTTTTAAATATTTTTATAACTATACATAAAGATTCAGACAAGTAAATAGATAACTATAATAAAAAGTGATAAATGCTATAATCAGGATGCTATAATGACACAGGGAAATCACCAAACCCATCTAGCCTTGGAGAACATTTTCTTCTCACCAATGGCCAAGTCCTGAAGAATAACCGAAGTTGGCCCACTGTCCCTAACAGGAAATAATGTTACTTTGTCCTTGAGACTCAGTGGCTTTGCAATTCCAAATCAACCTTTCATGATGCTTCATTTTCTGGGATAACACATAGAAATAAGGAAATGGGTAAGAAATTTAATAGAGGTGCGAAAAGTCAGCATTAGTACAGTTTATGGAGGCACACCATGAACATTCCTATGCTCTTTCTCCAGCAGTCAGATCTTGTATGGGGAAGCCATTTCCTATCTGGATAGGAAAGTTTCCTATCTGGAAGAAGGCTGCCCGTGAGCACTTCTTGAATGATGTTGGCTCCTGGTGTTCTGACATACAGATGCTTGGTGGCTCACTCTTTCATGCTGTAATGAGTCTTCAGTGAATGTTTTAGGGACACTATGAAATATCCCTTCATCTTGACTTAAAAAAAAATTACTATTACTTTATACATTTATTCAAAAGACACTCTTAAGCCTCAGTTGTATGTCAAAGACTCAATAAAGTTCATTGATATTTTCTCATCAATTTTAGAAATAGCAATTAACTATTCAAAAAATGGAGAAACTATTTAAAATTTTGATCATCATTTACATAGGTCCCCTTCCCATTTGTATGTCTAATGTGTTGTAAGATAATTATCCATGGGTGTCCTGCATTCCTGTAAAACCTGTGAGCAGAAGCACTGACAGCATATCTTTGTTCTGAACTATCTTTGCAAGGCTATTTCTATGGCAAATAGCTTTGGAAGATGGAGAAACAGAGGGAAGTTTGTTTACCATTTAGATTTATTATTTACTAGATTGATTTAGATCATACAATATTTCCCTTCAGGGCAAAGGTCAAGCAGCCTCACTGCCCTTTGCACCCCCTGCATATGAAGACTCACCTGGCCTCTTTGTATTACCTGTGGTAATAAGAGTTCAAGGAACTGCATGAGTGCTAATCTTTTGGCTACTGCTCTTTCCATGAGTAATAAAGTAATTTGTCTCCAACCCAGTCTCATGTCTTGTGTTAGTATTCATGAAACTCTGACAGTTCTTGTCAGCTGTCAAACAGGATAAATGCTCGGACCTTTCTAGTCCTTGACATAGTGTCCTTTTAAATAACTTTTCTTTATCATCAACTTCTTACAGCAAGAATAAATACACAGATCAATAACTCTAAATATAAACCCTCCTAATAAAATTATTTTTTCTTATACCTGTACTCTTCATGACAGTGTATTGACTCTGCAATGACAGCTGTAGAAATATAAACCTCCCAACTAGAGCAGCAAGGTTCCTAGTTTAAGTTCCTTAAACTAAGTTATACAGAGCCCAAGTGTGCCATCCAGTGAGATTGTGGCAAGCTCGAAGGGTTTGCTTCTTCCATTTCAAACGTGCCAGTTCTAAACTTATGTTTTAAACATTATAGACCTGCCTGAAGTTTTAGGCAATAAATAAATGAATGAAAACATGAGTAAATGAATAAAACAATATTATATATTAAAAGTTTATATCATTGTGCTAGATTGTGCGTGTTTAAAGAATACCTGGACTAGTAGAGAACAAGTTAGGAAGTGGTTTTCATGTTTTATTTTTCTTCTTAATTAACTTAAAATGGGAACCTAGTAGATTGTGCCATTTTAACACTTTAGTGTTTTTGTTATACATATTTAAAATTAAATTGTCTCATGATGTTATGGTTTGAATGTATCTGTCAAAACTTATCTTGAATTTAATCTGCATTTTGAAGTATTGAAATGTGGGACTGGGTGGGACCATTAACAGGTGATAGGGTCCTGACTCCTTCATGGACTAATCTTTTCATGGGGTAATTCATTACTAGGCACTGGCTGAGTGGGTTTGTGATGCAAGTGAACACTCTGGCTTGCTTTCTCTGGCTTCCCATGTGATGCCCTTTGCCATGACAGGACCCAGCAAGAAGACCCCGTGAAGATGCCCAGCGCATACCAGTATCATATTCTTGGACTCCTAGAATTACAAGCTGCGTAAAATTCTTCTTTATAAATTATCCAATCTGTGGCATTCCATTACCAAGAGAAAAGAGACTGTGGAGTTTGTTTTTAATAAATTTGTTGACACCTCACTTAAAAAGGACAAGTTAGTGCCCTATAGTATCACCTGATGATTATGGAATGAAGGATGGGATACACCTGTGCACCAAAATTGTTTGCTAATGAAAGAAAGATCCATATGGATGGTATTAATCACCTGCAGGGGGATGAATATCAAGGAGTTTATATTAGGGGGAAAGATGAAAAAAAAAATCCAGGTCATTTTTTTAATTGTTTTTGTTGTGATTTTTACAATAACCTGCTTTGGCTCTGTATGCTTGAGCCCTTAATGATAAAAGGAATCAATGTTCCACTACTTCATAGTATTGCACAAGTCAGGGAGAAAGAGCTCCAGATCTTCAGGGGATGATGAAGTACACTGAAGAGTCCATAAATTTCCACAAGCAAAAGAGCTCCTTTTTGAAATATATTTTGAAAAAAATGCAATGGATTTATATCCACTCAAAATTAATGTTAACTTTTAAAACTAAGAAAACAGAGCACAAAGCAATGTACAAATAACTTAATTGAGAATCTCAAATTTGTGATCTGTAGTTGAAACCTTTTATTCTAAAATTTCCTCTTATAATTCATGTGTTAAAATGATTCACCATATGAGCTAGTAAAGTCATTTGTCTCTGTGGGATCTAAGTAAGAAATCAGGAAGACAATTATTCACCTTCTCAGGGTGAAAATTTAATTACTGTTTGCAGTCTGCCAAGATAAAAGCATGGAAATAATTATTATTAAAACATATACATAGAGCTCTTAAAATTATGACCTGACAAGATTCTGGTGACCTTTTCTCTCTTCACATAGTATCTCCTAGGCTTCGAATCTTTCTTTTATCTCTGGTGTTTGGTATGTAGGTTAATTATACTAAGTAGTGTGAAGCCAGAAAAATAAAATAGTAGTCATATATTTTACACTCACTTGATTCAATTCTCTGGATATTTATGCAGATATGGGTTCAGGTTTGAAATCTAGGAGAAAATTTACCAGTGAAGCTGCTGGTACCACTTTAATTATTGTAAATTTACATTGTAAACTCATAGTTACTATATAAATCAAGCTTATTAGATCACATAGCATATGGACCACAAGTTCAAGAAGAAGTTTAAAAGTGAATAGGTAAGTAATTAATAGATAAATAAGAGTGTGTATATTTCCACTCAGGAAAATAGAAAATGCACTATTTAAACAGAGTATAAGGCAGAGAAGGGATTCCACAGGCAACGTAATCAATGAGCCAAAGAGAAGAGGAAGGCAAATCAGAGCTTAGAAATAACAGGGCCCTCACCTGTTCTAGGCCAGCAGAGACAGAGACCATTAGGGCCGCCTGGGTTACTCTAGAAACATGGTATGCTGTGGCAGGAGCTGGAATACAGAGGGGACACTGCTGGCTGCCTGGGACACTATCCAGGTAGAGAAGGAGGGGGAAATGTCTGCCTTTTTCTCTTCCCCTACCTTCCAATCTCCTGCTATAGACCCCAAGAAAATCCCACAGGAAAACAACTAACACTGGAGCTTGTGACTCTCAGACAGCAGGACTCAGAGTCCTGGGTACTGAGGAGAGTGCAGAGGACAGGGAAGCAACCTGAAGGTGAGCCGGTCCAGGGAGAACACAGCTTGGAAACTGTCTTATTAGATCTTCACAAAAACACATTACACCTTACCTTGACTCATACGTGGAATCCAAAAACACTGACCTCCTTGAAGCTGAGAGAAGAGCGGTGGTTACAGGGACCAGGGGGAGTAGGCAGCAGAGAGGGCTGGGGAGAGGTTAAATGATGAGCTACAGTCAGACAGGAACACGTTCTGGAGGGCCACTGCACAGTAGGTTGGTTATCGATAATGACTGTGTGTGGTACATTTCAAAAAGCTAGAAGAAAGGATTTTGAATGTTTTCACCATAAAGAAATGATAAACATTTGAGGAGATAGATATATTCACCCTGATCTAAACTTTAAAAATGTATATCTTTATCTATCTAAATATTATATGGTACCCATAAATATGTGCAAATTTTTGTTTTATATAACTATGAATAAATTAATTAATGTATAATAAATAATTTAATACATAAATACATTTAAATGTATATATTCACACTTGTGTGTATGTGTGTATTACCTATACACGCATGTGTCTATATACACCAGTCTATTAAAGCATATATTCAGTAGGAGGTACATTTTTGCACCCACTGAAAATGTCTTTCAGTCAAACCCCTATATTCTCAAATTTTCCTTAGACATCCCCTTTGCCTTTTTGCTATAACTACAACTTGGCAGTATCTTGAGACACGGCCTCCGTTGCATGTTCTCTACCTTGTCTGTTTTCACTCCCACAATACTGTCATAACTGGGTCCAGAAGTAGGCTAGACAGATTCTTTATCCCTCATTGTTGGTTTAAGATCACTATCTTTCCTCCCTAAAAAGCACTAGCAGTGAAATGTGACGTTCACACTATGCAGAGGTTTGATTTGGACTTGACACTCTTCTTCCTTCATTTCCTTCACACATCTGCTCCTGCCCTTGTTAAACAACCGTCACCCCTTCCTGCTTTTCAGGTCCTGGTTTATCTCTGTAGCAGTTATTACCACTGGACATCTCTCGTTTTATAGATGGGAAATCCAAGGCACAGACAGATCAAGTCATTTGCCCAAAGTCACACAGTTAATAGAGAGCAAGGGACAGATTTCAATCCCAGTCTGCCTGGTTCTAAAAACCATGCTCTTACTCCCAACATTTCATTGTCTCTCAAAATGCAACCAATAAAATTAATAAAATGGGGAAGGGAAAACAATTGTAAAATTTCAAAACAGCCTGTGTGTTTTGTGATATAAACATATGAAATGCATTTTACTTATTAATTCTGTCATTAAGACAGCAGATATCACAGTACACATTCCTACGTTTAAAATATAACAAAGGTAGTAAATGTATTTGTTATTAAGAGGCTTTTCTTTATCTGTACATAGTTATTTGACAAAACTCATTTATCAAGGAGATTTGTTATAAGGAAATATACAGAAGTGGAGGAAGAGAGTGATAGGGTGGTGAGAGTCACCATTTCAGAAATATATGGCTCTGCTCTATAAAATATACTACAAAAAGGAAACAGGTTGAGGATGTGATTCTCCCTGTACATGAAGGATGAGCAAACCAGCCACACAGGAGATGCTCAGGCAATCCAGAGACTGAGATCTGAGAAAATTAATCAGTCAGGATTGCTTTCCTCACTATTTTATTTATTATTCTTTACTTCTTTTCTTCCACTATGTAACATATTTATTGAATATGTTTGGCTCTATGGTGACTTAACTATAGCAAAGAATATAATACAGTCCCTGTTTTAACTGTATTTATATTTTAATTTAAATTTTTGTGCTTCAATATCCTTATTTCTTAAGTAGAGATGAAAAGAATGTGTACTTTATAGGATTGTTCTAGGATTAAACTGATATTTATAATGTACATAAAACAGTGTCTGGTACATAGTAATAACTGTAATTTGTTCTTAATGTAAATATATATGTATAAATATATAAAATCATAATACATAATTAGAATAATTCATATATTATTAAAATAATCATTGAAATAATAAATGCATTGTTCTAATATTCTATAGAATATATGTAATTTCGAATGATAATATATATATATATATATATATATATATATATATATATATATATATGATTAACGACTGTGATCCCAAGGGCATGGCATTTCACTTTAGATCATTTTCTCTTTTGTCTCCTTTTTATATGTAATTCTCTGATTTCCCATTTAACTCTAGCTTGTTACAGAAATTCAGCTGAATTATCAACTCAAAATTCAAATAGCACTTATACTACACCATAATAATTGATATAGCTCACCCTGCACATTGATTTACTTTAATACATGCTTCCAGCTCACAGGGACCACACTGAATGCATCCTCAGCATCTAGCACCTAGTACAGAAATTAAACAATGACCATAGCAAAACTTATCACTAGCTGCATACAAAATAGTATGGACAGAAGAGAGATGTTATGGTTTCCAAGAATAGGGCTTCAGACTGCTTACCAGAAAACTTTCAGAAGTCTTCTATTAAGGAAAGTCTTATATTTTATGAAATTTTGACTGTCTGTCGATCGTTAGTCTTATGAGCTAAGAAAGTGGTTTAACACAATCATCGTTGGTTCATTTCTCAGGAGTGGATGCCATTGAGAAGGACTTGTCTAAACAAAGGGAGACTGACATATGCTCAATGTGAATGACTGAGTGAGTCAGCAACCATCCATTCCTCTTGCAAGGGATGCATCCTTTCCCATCCAGGAATCCTGTGCAATGTGTGTGACAACCGAGTGAGGATACTAGTATTTGCTGTTGTCTATCAAAGTTTGGTTACACTTAGTTTTCTTTATATTTTGATATATGCAAATGTATATTTTCCTTGGAGGCCCTACACACTGCCTCATTTGCTTGTTATATCTTGGAGACCACTGATTTAAATGGAGTATTTTTCACACTTTATCCTAAAGTGTCACCAACTGCAGAGAAAAAGAATTCACATTCCTGGAGAGTAGATGATAAGCTTTAAAGTGACAATGTCTAGGTTCTTTTGAATTTTTCTTGTTATATCTTTAAAAGTAAAACAGCGTTAGTATTCATTCAGTCGTATCAGTTTTTAAGATAAAGTGCTGTTTTCAATTACTAACTAACCATTTGCTAAAATGGATACCACGTCTGTCCTCTGGCTCCGTCTACCTCCTGCTATTCCTCTATATTTACATAAGCTTTAGAACTAAGTTTAAGGATTGCAATTTTAGACCAGAGATAAAAGAGATCTTGTTGAACGTGTTCAGGGTATTTTGAAACTAATCAGCTCTGTGTGAAGTGAACCCAATTCCACCTGTGATCTTCCCAGGTCCCAAGCCATCTTTGGAACTGGGGCCATAGGATCTTAGAGAGCAAAGGGAGTAGGGGTCCAGTGGCAGTGATATTGCATTAGCTCTGTCCACAGAACCTCTCAGAAATAAAAGAAGTTGGGGAAGCTTTCATTTAAATAACTTATTTATTTAGAATATTAAGAAAATGAAGAAGTGTCCCCAATCACCATATAATATAATTTAAGGTATGAAAGCAAGCAGCTTATATAAAGTGACATTAGAGATATGTTTATTTTATAATTATAAATTTTACTTAATATAAGACTTCCTTATACTTTCTTTTCAGAAATAATGTAAGAGGGATTTTGTCCCTAGATCACAGGGGATCAATTACCTCGAGAAGTCTCTCTCAGGAGCCTGTTTAAGCTCGATTATTCAGCAAAGTTGTAGTTTCCTGGGCCACTCCACCAAGTGAGTTGGACATATCCAACAATCAATCATCAGTCTCTTCACACAGAAACCAGTTTCCAGACACTACTTACAAAGACTAGTAAATCTTTATATATCTATAGGAATTTATGAGGAGCTATTTCCTCATCCTGCTATGGTATTGCCAAAAGAAATAGTCAGATATCATCATGAAGATACATTTGTATCTTCATTCATCAAAGATCTGCTGACATCAATTTGCTATTTTGTGATAGATTTATTAAACATTCCTGGATTTGATACAAACTGAGGCAAGCAACGGTTCAATGTGATGTTATATAGGCTGAGTATTCACCATTAGTGATCTGTGATAGGGGTCATTAGATTTAGTGAGGAAACATACAGCATACCTAGTTAAATGTGAACATCACATACAAATTAAATACTTTTAATACAAGTTCTATGCAATGTTGTGGGGGGGATATTTACCCTAAAAATATTGATTGGTTATTGGAGATTGAAATTTAACTGGGAATCTTGTATTTATTCTGACAACACTATCTGTAAGCATCAGGGAAAACTTACTGCAACTATACTATTCTTCTATAATCTCTAGTATTAGCACTTCATACTCTGAAGTCACATAATATTTGATCTTTTTTTTTTCATTGTAAATATTAAGATTCTTTAATTAATTAAGAATTGGCTCTTTTACCAGAATCTATTAATCAAGTTAAGAGACAATGAATAATATATTTGAATACTTAATGATTGGGTGATGATGAGTCTTTGTTTATTCATTTGTAAAGATGAAAAATAGTTTTCTAAGTAATTCTTGGTTGTTTAATGAAGATCAATAATAAGTTTTAAACAATTATATTTCTAAGTAGAGTTGGAGGTATTATTTTTCATATAGACAATAGAAGGCAAAGATACCAACATCTGCTTTCCTTTTCCTATCCCAGCTCAAAAAGAAATCCAATATTTAAAAGTACAGAATGAAATACTCAGTAGACTTTTCTACCTTAAGTTATATTATCTGTGATATGGCAATCACCCATCTCCAACTAGATATCTTTTCAAAGCCTCCCAAATATGCTTTGCTTTTGACATTTGTTAAATTTGAAATGCTCTGAAATCTTATAAAGTCAGTCCTGTCTCTCAAATATAAGTACCATAATGCATTTGAGAGGTGATTAGATAAAATCCCAGCACAGTGCATCCTGAAAAAAATAGGGAAATGAGTTATTTGGAGGTAATTGATAGATCTGACCCAGTAGATTTCACCAGGAATCAAGTTCTCATGTAAGAGAAACTTGTAAGGTAGAAAAGTGGCCAAGTTCCAGATGTCACAAAACTGTTCCATTAAAGTGAAATTTGGTGGATATAACACAAATCAAATCAAACACTATCTTGCCTGTTCGTTGTCTACACTTCTGGGCATCTTGATTTATATGAACGGTGTGAGGCTAGCTGTGCTTCCTTATAGTTGCTTTATAATTATTAGATCTATTGGTTTATATCCAGCCATGGGGAGTTGTATGGGCAGGAGCAATTAATTGTTAGCAAAAAGGATAAGTCCTGTGCATCCAGGACAGCCAGAAAGAAGCAAAGGTATGGGACAAAAGTGTCATGAACCTGTTTTATGCACAGCTGGCTCCTGAATGAGGAGTTATATATATTTCATCTGCTCCAAAATGCAAAAATGCATGTATAAAGTTATTTTTAATTTTTTAATGTGATGTCAACATTGGCCATCTGCTAGCACAGTGAGAAGAAAAGGAAAACCTATTAGAAAAAGTGAGAAAAGAACTCCCAAGAGGGACAAATCCAAATAAAAAGAGAATAATTTAGACAACTTCTACAGAACGAGGACTCTACATGTAGGGCAAATTATATTTTTGTGTTCATCATCCCTTTAATAATATTAGAGATGTTTAGATGAAGAAAATGGTGCATCCCCGGCTAAAGGAAGACCTGGATTCAATAACCTCTAAGGTTGCATCTTCCCTGGGAGCTAGAGCTTTCAGGCTAGCTGAGGACCTGTGATGTCCTCCAGAGTCAATGTTAGCACTATGGTGTCATCTTTGCTTTGGAAAAAGAGATTAAATGAATTCACTGGCTCATCTATTACCACCAAGCCCCCCAGAGACACATCCTATGTTTATTTCAGTGACAAGTACTTCCCACAATTGTGGAGTATTTTAAAAGCACTTTCAAAACCAGACACCAAAAATCTCTTCTTTCATCTCCGCTCCATGAAGGTACCGTATTTCTGCAAATTCAAATGAGAAGTAAGTCTCTTGCCCGGTGGAAAACTAAAATAAATCAATAAGTAGGTGTTGATGCTGTAAAGAGTACCCACAACTCACTTATTCACGTAGCTCTCTATGCGAAGTCACAAAGAACTTTATTGTCTGATTTATAGAAGTTTTCACTTGGGCGAGCCTCATCATCAAGGTATTTCATTTTCATCTTGTTCCCTAGAGGGCATGACATTCAAGAAACACTGGACTACCATGACTGCTCTCTATGAGAGGTCACATTCAGAGTGCTGTCAGACTTCATAAGCAGTACCCATCCTCACACCTTTGACTGTTATTGGGGTTACCCAAGCAAAATTCATAGATGTGTTTCTGTTATTAAATCTGCCTGTGGACTCTTGGATAGTGTTTCCTATATTCCATATATCCTTCATCTTTTCTCAATTCTGATACCAGTCCCATTGGTTCTCTTTAGTTTATTACTTCTTTTCCTCTTTTCCGGTATTATGCATTCAGTTATTTTGTAGATGAGGTAAGTTGGTGGCAGGAAATCTATTTCTATCTCTTTAGTACCTAGCAAAGATAGGGGCTGGCACAAAGTGGGTACCAAGTATATGTCTGTCAGATGATTGTATTCCCTCCACTTCACAATGTGAATTGGACATGTTCTCTGTGTGTGACGCACACTTGGAAGGGAGGAGAGCTTGAGCTGTGAGAGCTGTGGCAATTCCAGCTCCTGGCATCTGTTCTACAGTTGCCCCATGATGTCAGTTTGCCAGTCCCCTCAGATCTTTCCTTATCACTACTCCTAGTTTATTCAGCTTCAAGAAAACTTTTCTGCTCTTCAGGTGATTCTGTCAGTGTGGAATGATGGGTACTGACTAAAGGGTAAGAACGGGAGGCCTGGAGCAGGAGTTCAAAAGGAAACCCACAGGAAATATGTCAAATATTTAAGTTTCAAATCAAGATACAATGAAAAAGATATGACTTTGTGCAATATCTTTAAAAAATGTAAAGCTGTGATCGTCTGTAAATATAAATTGACAAAGTCCACAGATAAATTCATTTATTGTTTTCATTTCTATGTACTAAAATAGGCCAATAATATTCAACTGAATAATATAGTAAGACTTTCTTATTTCATGTATTATTGAAGAAAAGCTATTTTCCTGCCATTAGAAAAATTTATTTTTATAATTCATAATTTTATATAATTGTATAATGGTAATTAAAATAAATGTAAAATAACATGAATTATCAAAAAATTATAAAAAAATATTTTTTTCAATATCCAAAGTTATCTATGATAATTAAAAGTCAAATTTTAAGTAGACTTAAAGCCAAAATTTGAAAGCAAAATTATTTTAGAAGTAAAGTTTTAAAATTATTTTTGAAAACTCATTTAAATCTTATCAAATAATTTTATAAAAAATGTTTCCAACTCTATGTCCATTTGATTGTTAATGTATTAATTACTGTTAGCTTTCATGTATATTTCAATCTTTCTGTATATACAGCATAAATTTGAAAAGGTAACTTGCTTAAATTATATATTTTAAATGAAAACATATGTTAAGTAGGGCTGTCTTACATTTATAAATATTTTGTATTTGTATAATTTGTAAATTGTTTAACAGAGTAAAATTTTCCTTAGTCATCATGGACAACTGTTACAAATTACCTCAGATACCATGAATTGGAACCTGTAAAAAAGCAAACTTTCAAATACCTACCTTATTACATTTATTGACATTTACTCTTGATTTTAAAAACTACACACACACACACACACACACACACATTTACAAATCCTTTCTCTGACAGATAATTTTTAAGTTACCAAAAAATATATATCCATGTTATAAATGCAAATAGCATATAAACAGAGTAAACATGGAATTGTTTTCCATAATCCCTCTCCCTTCCACAATTTATTTTTTTTTTACATTTTTTTAGTTGTCTATGGACTTTATTTATTTGTATGTGGTGCTGAGAATCGAACCCAGTGCCTCACACATGCTAGGCAAGCACTCTCCACTAAGCCACAACCCCAGCCCCATAGTCTACTTTAATTTTAACAGTTTGATATAAAACTTACAAGATATTTGTTTGCATATGTGATGCACATGCACACACACAGATGTACACATATACACAAAATATCTTGTAAATGTAGAAGATAATATTATATATTATCCTTTGCAACTTGCTTTCTACATTAAAGAACATAAGCATCCTTTAAAGTTAGTTCATGCAAGACTCCCTCTTTATTTACAATGTAAAATTAATTTAATTGTATACTATGAAGTATTTCTATCTTTTCATAATTATGGATAATATGACTCTGGAAGTTGTATTTATATAAATCCTCTATAAAGTTAGCTGGTATGCATGGGGACACCTGTACTAGTCAACAGCCAGGGTGATGATCGAATACCCCATAGCCAGGGATCCCATCTCACTGCTTCAGTTGCCCAGGACTGTATTCCAGGACCCCACAATAGGCAGTCTCCAGGAGTCTATTCTCATGTGTTCTAGTTAGGCAAAAATTTTTTGGTTGTTTTCTTTTTATTAGCACTTTACAGTTATAATAGTAGTTGGTTCATCCTGTCAAACTCATGCATGCATGAAATTTAATTTCAGCTCATGATTCCCCCCTTTACCCTCCAGTCCTTCCTCCTCCCCTTGTTCTCCTTCCTCTACTCTGCTAGACTTCCTTTCACTCATCTATTTCTTTGTATCTGATTGATTCTTTATACTTAAACATAAAGGTGACGTTTCCTATGGTATATTTATATCTGCATAGAACATGATTTTATCAGAATTTATTCTACATTTCCTCCACTCTGTCTCTGGATCTCCTTCTTCTACAGTACTGATTTTCCCTTTATCTTTGTGATATCCTATTCTTTCCACCCACTTTCCTTTATTTTACTCTAGCTTCTGCATATAAGAGAAAATATTTGATCTTTGAGTTTCTGAGTTGGGATTGTTTAACTTAACATGATATTCCTCATTTTCATCCATTTCCTGGCAAATGTAATAATTTCATTTTTCTTTTTGGCTGAATAGAACTCTATTGTGTGTCTATACTACAATTTCTTAATCCATTCATCTATTTCTGGGCACCTGGGTTGATTCCATAATGTAGCTATTGTGAATTGTGCTTCTATAAACATTGAGGTGGCTGAATTGTTATAGTAGACTGATTTTAGATCTTTAGGGAAAATACCAAGGTGTGGTATAGCTAGGTCATATGGTGGTTCCAAAGAAACCTTTTTCTTTTTCTTTTTTTTATTATACCTTTTTCAAAATTATGTGAAATATGACTTTTCCTTCTGAAGTTCTTCCTTGGTTAAATCTAAAATTTTTTACCATTAATAATTCAATGCTTAACACATTTTACTGGGGGAGCTAGTTGCCCTTTGCTAGTTGTGATTTTTCAGATGACACATATTGGATACCTATATTTCATAGTGCTATACAAATGCAACTTCTCACATTCATATCCAGGTCTAATCCTGAACATTTGGTAGATGGAAAAGGGGCATCCAGATAGCACCCAGAATAAACTTACCTAATCACCTTGCAATTGCTGGTTCTAGAAGTTCACTTTGAATGGTGGATACATAATGATATCCATAATTTACTTTTTAATTTACATGAGCCACAAACCACTGAGTAGAATATATTGTATGGCTTTGGGAAAGAGTCCTCAGCTATGTTAATTTAGAACCTCCTACAATCTTTTTCAGCACTCTAGACATTAATGGACTCATACACATTAGTGTTGCTAAGTTCAAGGTATTACATTTAATACAGGCCTAAACTTTAGAAGAACAGAAGGATGGGGCAGAAATCTGGAAAAGTACTGAGGGACTTCCAT
The DNA here is from genome assembly GCF_048772815.1 of Callospermophilus lateralis. Taxonomy (NCBI): domain Eukaryota; kingdom Metazoa; phylum Chordata; class Mammalia; order Rodentia; family Sciuridae; genus Callospermophilus; species Callospermophilus lateralis. The sequence continues at coordinate 18,134,257 of NC_135308.1, read as the reverse complement.
ATCCTGTGTTAGGAAATCCTTTTTGGCAGGTCAAGTTTCTTGAACTAAAATCAAAAAGAGTTTTTCAAGCACAGATTCAGTCTGCTTGATGTCTAAGCACAGATCAAAATCAGAACAATTATAGATTCATGTGTGTGAGCAAATCTCTTCTTTTTTAAAAAATACCAAGAACCTGCTCCTCCTTTGCTTTCCAATGCAGCCTCTTATTTCTTTCTTTGATGCTCATTAGAATAAAGAAACTGTGGTTTTGCAAAAGCAGATTGGTTTGGGGAATATATCTGCCAAAAGTGTGTGTGATTTCAGGACATTTGACAGAATTCCTACAAATCCTTGCCAAATGAGGTCAAGAAGAAAGAGGGCCAACAAAGGGAGCAGAGGGCTCTTTGTTCCCTGACAAAGTGACTAGAAGAGAACTATGAGAAATGTAGGGAGAAAGGTCTTCAAATAGCTTGAAAAACTTGGTATGAATCCACATCTGAAAGTGCATGTTCATCTTCTGCACTCTGTCCTCTACTCTCATACCCGGGCACATATGTTCATTCACTTATACTCACGTGGTTGTACATGCACACAAAAAAAGCCTTGGGAAGAGATCCACTTCATTCTAAATATAACTGAGACATTGGAGGGTTTTAAGCACTTCTTATAAAATTCACATTTTATAAAGGTTGCTCTGACTGCTTATGAAGAATATACAGTAAAAGGCCAAGATAAAACAGGGAGGGAGGTCAATGTTGGTAGCAGTGAATATGACATTCATATTTTTTATATATTTTTTGCATGCCAGCAGGTTGAGTAGTGAATTGGGGAGAGGCAAGTTTGCAAGGGGAAGAATTTATTTTTCCTCATGGTAAATTGAAATTTGAGTGAAGATTTGATTATGTTACCTATAAATATGGAGAAGTAAAAGTTGAGGTGATGATAAAGTTTGAGAGTATTGTGTTTGTCAGCTTTGAGTCACTGTGACCAAAATAACTTACACCAACAAATTAAAAGAATGGCAGATTTATTTTGGTCCATGGTTGCAAAGTTTTCAGTCCCTGGTCTTATGACTCCATGGCTCTGGGTCTGAAGTGAGGCAGAACATCATGGCAGAAGGCTGTGGTGTAGGTGACCTACTTCCTCCAATTATGCCCATCTGCCTAGTTTCCATCCCTTCCCAGTAATCCATTCAGTTATCAATAGATTAATCCAATGTTGAGGTCAAAACCCTCATGATCCAATCACTGCCCAAAAGTCCCACCACTGAGCGTTGGAGACCAAGCCCTTAAAATATGAGTCTTTGAGGGATATTTCAGATCCAAACCATAACAAAGATATAAATGATTTTCCAGGTAATGGCAGAAAATATAGGTCAGTTATTCTCAACTTTGTCTGTTCATGGGGGCAGGTGGTGGGAGTTAATGCTCAGACTTAAGAGAAACTAATTCAATAAAAATGTCAGGGAAGGGCCTGAGCCAATGCTAATATTCTCAAAGATCTCCAGTTGATTTGGGTGTACAATGAGGGTTGCAAAACATTGTTGAAGAGAGAGAAAAGGACTAATCCTGGAAACCCACAAAGAAAAAGATTAATAGTGAACATATTGAGATTAAATCATGGATGCCAGTGTCACTTAGACATTCAATCAAGGACTTTTCTGTAGCAATGAAAGTAACTGATCTTGAGATCACAAGTGATGACAGATCAGAGGAACTTATAATATAAGGTTGTCATTATCATTTATATAGTACAGTTCTTAATACAGTCTCTGTAGAGCTAAGCATGGATAGTAGCTAGGATTCAGAGACCTGTGGAGTTTTAAAAATGTATTTTAGGGCTACTTCCTGCTTCCTAAACCTTCCAAAAATTGTTACTAATTAGAGAATGCTTTCACATGATGAAATTCATATTACATCCACTGAGTCATATTTTTGTTACGATTGATTTATTATCAAATATTATCAGTTTACATTTTTTCTTTCTAGCCTTCTTAGCTCCCAATAGTCATTATTATAATAATTTGGAATAGTATATTCCATAGTTAATTTTCTGACTTAACTAGTGAGCTAATGAAAAAATATTCCACACCTACATGCAATCTTATAGAAATCATCAGCTGTAGATGGAAAAAGGCAAAAGACATTGCTTTACAATTTTCACTCACCCCTTTTCCTTTTCACCTCCTTTTGTGGGGACAATGTCATCTATTTCCATTGTTTCTAGTATTACTCCATGCCAATATCTAGCAAATCTGTAACTCTAGCTCTAACCTTGAACCTGTTTCACAAAGAATACTTCAAACTGCCGGCTGAGCACATTTGCAGGGAGAACCCACTAACTCTTAGATTCCACACTCTAAGGAGAACCATTAGGAAGCAGTTTAATAATCCAAAAGAGAACAGAAGAATCCCAATTACATCAGTGGCAGAAGAAGAGGAAGAGAAGAGATTTGATCTGAGATACATTCTGAAGTCAATATTTATACTCTGGTGGCTGATGAGAAGTATGGGGGGGGGGCGGAATAACCAGGGATGACATCAGCATTTCTACTTCAAAACCTGAGGGGGTGAGACATCTGAACAAAATTGGAAGTCTTAGGTTATAGGACATTTTTGGAAAGAAGATAAGTTCCATTTTAGATAGGATTTCTGCAGTTTGTACAGTAAATTGAGATGATTACAGTTGCAGTGGACTGTTGAAAATAGGAGCCTGGATTTTGATGAAAGTTTTGTTTTTAAATTTGATATTCATGTGCAAATTTTTGCTGTCTGGAGTTTATCAAGATATGTTTTTTCTAGAATTGTCTACATTTTTAAAATGAAGAGACTGTATCTGATGACCTAACAAGGAGTTTTGTTCTAATATTTTGCTTTTCTTCATCTACCAACACACATGTCTTTATAGTTGTGTTTTCTACTCTCTGTCATTTCTTCTGCCTATAATTTACTTTCATCTCTTTTTTTCAATTGTCACTTTATTGCTTTACTTTTGAAGGTTTAATAAATTTTCTATCTTCATTATTCCTGATTAGAATCAGCTACTCATTACTCTGTAATATGAACAATATCCCCAAATGGCTAATTGAACAAGTGGAATTAACCTGGCTTTTTGATATTTTTTACATGATGATTTAGCAATTTAATAAACCCTAGTTAAGCAGCTCATGTCAATAAATTTTTAAAAATAATTTAGTTCAAACGTGGAATAATTGAGTTCAATTTCTGAACGTAAGTACTTACCAAAAAGAGGACAAATAAAGATTTCAAAATTTTATTCAAAGCAAAATAGGAGGTCCGAGAGAGGCCTGTTTCCATTCTGTCATTGAGATGCAGGTCATGCTGTGCAACTTGGGAATTGTTTTCATTTCATGTTGGGTTAGGGAATGTAATTAAAGTGATGAATTTTCTTTCATATTGTGATTTTAATCAGCACCAATTTAAGGTTATTTTGTAAGAAATCATAACAGATAATTGAGATTTAGTATGCTTCGTTGCTGAGTTGCTTTTTGACATCAAAGAATATTTGGAATTAAAAAGTTCTAAATTCAAAATTGTGGACCTCCCAGGGAATCACTTGGTTATATCATAAAGCTATCTGAAAAAAATTAATCAAAGATGAACTGAGGAAGCATTTTTAAAAATAGTATTATTGATATGTTAAAAGAAGTGCTTTCAAACTAAAATTCAACACATATGTTTGGTGAAGACAAATAAAAATAAATGAATCCCACAATCATGAATTTTCCTGAGCTGACTAGAATTACACCAAGTGGGATTTTTGGAAGTCAAAAATTCCAAACAGACTATAAAATTCATTATGTATAAAAAATACTTCAAGTGTGTGTGTGGTTAAAGTACTTTTGGGCTATGTATGTGAAATATGCTATTGCAGGAGGAACAGGTAGAACCTTTGCCTAAAAGAGAACAAAATATCTCAGAGGCAAGCATATAAATAAAGTACAGAGGTTTTCTTGGAATTTTAGTAATTTAGTGCCTTTTTCTCTAAAAATATATATCTTTTTAAAAAAATATTTATTTTTTAGTTGTAGTTGGACGCAATACCTTCATTTTATTTTATTTATATTTATGTTGTGCTGAGGATCGAACCCAGGCCCTCACATGTGCAAGGCAAGGGTTCTACCACTGAGCCACAACCCAGCCCCTATACATCCTTTTTCATAAACTTTTACTAACTAAGCTGAAGTTCCACCTTAGTGAAATAAATTTACGCCAAGAATATAGCTGAGCTCTTAAATGAACATAATTTTCAATGAATACTTAAATATCACATTTCTCACTGAATATTTTTTCAACATTCTAGTATATATGCCACTGGCCCAACAACTTTTTAGAGTATTGAACAAGGAGGAAGGGCAAGAAATTCGTTGTCATATTTTCCATGTTAAGTCTCAATAGTTAGTTTTCCCCACTAGGTATTAACCCCCACACACTTCTAAACGGTGTTACCAAGCCATAGGAAGCAGATGCTGGGGGAAGCCAGAACTTCTATGAGCTCACCACCAGATAAGAGCTGTCAGAGGAGTTATAGCTCCCGCTATGAGGATCCCAGTGGATACCATGGCAAAGTCCAGTGTCCAAAGTCCATTGCACAGAAGTACATACAATAAATAGGACAAACAAACATTTCAGCATTTTATTCAAATTGAAATAGAAGGCCCATGAACCTCATTTCCATTCTGTCATTGAGTAGTAGGTCATGCAGTGGAATTTGTGTGTTGTTCTCATTTCATGTTGAGATGGGGAATGTAATTGAAGCTGTGGATTTTATTTCATATTTATTTGGCAAAAATACTTCTTCTTGAATGCAGGTAGCTCCTGGCTGACCATGTTTAACTTTTACTTAAAGATATAGCATTACTGCACAACAATCTCTCCTAAGTAAAACAAATTAAGTTACCTACCACACTACCACTTTACAGTAAGCAACACAGGTGTGCTTTTCAAATATTTTTCACATTAGATAATTCTTTCCTGAGAGCCCTGTTTCTGATCAACTCTCCAAAGAGTTTGTGTTCACCTTCTATTATGGGTGCAGATTTACCATTATTCAAGGGTCTACTTGTGTTGATTTAAAGAAAATTAAATGTTCCTTGGCATTTCATTCTAATCAAGGGTAGTCATCATCTTCCCTTTGGGCAGGCAATCTATTTAGTTTAACTTCCAGAAGATGTGCTTCCTCAAAAAAGTCCAGAAAACATTCACTTTACACAGACAAAAGGGTTGGTCAATGTGATGCACGGGTACCTAAAGTTATTTTGAATTAGAATTGAATGTCATTTATGCTGACATATTTAGAATTTAATTCTACTACGTCTAGTAAAATATTCAACTCAAATGACTGATTTTATTATGATACTTATCTTAATTTTTTGTCAGTTTCTTCTAATTCTTTAAGCTGCTTCTTGACTAAATTAATTAATAAAAAACTTTAGTAGTAAATATGCTTTCTTGGCTAATAAAACTCAATTATTTTGAAACTTGCATATCATAAAATTAGTAGTTTTAATAAACTATCTAAAACAAATTTTTCCTGGCACTTGATTTTGGATTATTCATATCTAGGAATGTTGGGCCTCAAATATTAACAAAGATGTGATATACAGAAATACATAATAAGGGAATAAATATATAATTTTCCTATAATGTAAGTACAGATTAAATGCATGTCCTGTGAATATGATTTTTTTTTATGTGTGGTTTAACAGAGTCATATCCCTGTACTTTAACATACTAAACCAAACATTTATTTTAAAATGAATTTCTGAAAGTCAACTCATTCTTCTATTCTGCCTTTCACATTTCTATTCTTTTTGTCATGAGCTCCTCTAGAGGTCAAAGACCTGTATTAAAGTTTTCTGGACAAGACCCCACACAGTGACAAAAGTCAAGAGAGATTCCTTGTAGAGTCTTGATTTTGAATAGATGGTATTCGGCATAATACAAGCTAGATGCAGCACTATACATAGACATTTGTTTTTCTTCTGATTAGATTTCTCCTTAAATACCCTAACTGTGCTAGATTACATAAAAACGATGCTATTTATAATAAATTTTCAAATAACATTTGTAAATGAGAACCAGATCTTAATACAAAAGATAAAAGAAAAACATTTTGTCTCTCACATATGAAAGCTCATGGTGTATGTTCCACTTATTATGTTATTTAGTTCAAGCCATCTTAATCTTTCTCTGAGCTGTAACAACAACAACAAAAAGGGCAACATTTCTAGGCTGGCAGTTCTTCTTAATTCATCCCAGGATGTTGGGTAACTCTGACAGCAATCAGGGAAGATATGTTCTTCAGATTCTTTCTCCTATAAGTTAATTTTAAGTAATATATTCTTTCTGCAGTATGCCAAACACTATTCATAATATTCCAACAAACCAAACCAAATCAAACAAAAACTTGGATAATTCTGCATAAATGCAATATCTCTACTACTTTGTCCATACTGTAAATGTATCTACACAAAAGTAAGAGTGATGGAAGATGGCATTGGTTTAAATGATACAGCTTTACAAATAGAAAATGTTCAGACACACCTTGCCATGACAGTAGTCACTTGCAAGGACGAGAAACTTTGAATATAATGTAGGAAATTGAAAAATAATTGAAAAATACTGAAAGTAGAAAAATATTTTTTTTCTATTTATGAGTCATTACTTTTCCCCATATGACCTCATGGAAATCCTGGTTAGAGAATTGACTGTCAAACAGTGTGAATGTCATATTTGGGACCCTCGATTCTAACTGAAATAAGCTCCAAATTCCTAGAATAAGAACAATATTTAAGTATGTGTATTTCTTAGGCTTTGTATTTCTATAGTCTCAGGAGAATTTGCTATTTTGAGGAATGGCAATCTCTAATATTCTTTCCACCAATCCACTTACATGCTGCACCAAATAAAAACTTGGGATTTTGTAGCCCATTGCATCATGGACAATGTTAATGACAAGAAGGTCTTAGTTTATAACAATATGAAATGTGGACAAGTTTTTATATAAACAATTTAAATCATGAAATGATTCATAAGTAGAGCTATGTAACTGATTATAATATAGAATACTTGCTGGATTAATATTCTTTAATAGCATTAGGGTTTTCTTATCATAATAGACCTTTATAGTGTCTTTTAGTGGGCAAATTGCTTAAAAAGTTTCTCTAATATCAGTATATTTCTATCTCCCTTGAGTTCTTGGACCAATGGAGGGAATTTTTCAACAGTAGTGACATATACGATTCAATTTGTGTTTTTATTTGATGGTGAATTTTGAGGTCAAAGAAAGCAAGATATTAATGGCCTTGAAGCAGCTTCTACACCTGTTCTGGAATTGCAGTCCCTCAGGTCAGGGCCTCATTTCTGCAACCTACTGCATGTGCAAAATTGAGTCTGCTCATCATCTGAGTCAAGCCATTGAGTTGTTCTGCTATTGGAATTCACCATCACCAAAGGTCATGGAGCATCTTTGTAACAAATTTCCTAAAGAATAGCCTCCTATTTATACCTGGTTGCTACAAAATCCTAGTTAAACTTGTATAAATCTCTAAATTATCAAACTTAGATGAACTTGGGGAAATAAAGCCTGATATTCAAATGTTACTAAACTCAATCATGTAATCCCTGAGCCACATCATCTATTCCTGGTTCTCCTTTGTAGAATCTTTTTCTTTGGCAACAGAAACCTTATTTCTTCTAGACTATTATTAATAAAGTTTCAGACACTTTTTTAACCTTCTGAATTAAATTTAAGAACTGTGTAGCACATTGTAAATGGCCTTTTTAATGTTACTTAAAATCACATGGTCAGGAATATGTCAGATGGCAGCAGAGTATTGTATCATATTGGAGTTTCCTGTCTATTTCATCTGACTCTATTCATCTTTTTCTGGAAAAAAAAAATCCTCTGAGATCGAGCACTACTAGGTTGTCACCACAGGCAATCTTGGGAAAGATGTGCAGGCCAGCAAAGTTCCTTTTTACTTTATTATGTCAAAAAAACAAAGTCTTCTCTTCTTCTTTTATCGCCAGTTTGACTTTTTTCTCCACAATGAAACAGAATACATTTTAAATGTCAAATTTATTTTTAACTGGATCTTCACAGTTGCTGTTTTAAAAGTTACTATTCACACACCCAAATTTATCTTTCATGGGATCAGTTCCAAAATACACATTTGTGCAAGTCTGTGTGTGTATGTACGTGTTTGTCTATATATACATATATACACATACACGCATATATTTCTTTTGTGGCAAAATTAGAAGTTCACAAAAACTCATTATTTTTAACATTTCCAAATTAAGGTTGTTTTTTTTCTTTTAGCATCAGGTGTTGAATAGTTTCCTACAATGTGTCTTTATCACTGGTTTGGAGCCAATGTTCTATTTATATTTAAATAAATTTGCCATTTTTGTCATATCCTTGCAAAATGACCTTGTCTGCCTGTGCTCCAGGTGGCAGACTTAAAAATTCTCCGTGTAAAGAGTGTTAAAAGTTGAATGATAAATGTTTGGTTTTAATGAATACATTGAAGATATTTTCTTTATTTTGACAGTTTTTGTGTGTTCTTTCCATGTTGATAATGATTTTCAATATTTTAATGTTGAATGTTAGAGTTGTGATCTGTTTGTGGTCCTTGGGGCTTAAAAGAACTGTTTGAAAACAATCCATCCCTTTCTTAGAGTACTTTCAATGTGGGTGGAGAGGCAGACAATGGACACCAGTGATAATTCAATGAAGGAACAAGGTACCGGGTTCATGTAGAGAGGGAGGCAGGTGAAGTAAGGCAAGACTTTGCAGAGCTCTTGATGGAGTGCCCTGGTATAGACAGCATAGCAAGAACATGAGAGCAAGAAGCAGAAATCCCAGAGGCATGAGTGCAGAGGAGGAGATGAGGAGACTGACCAGAAGATCAGGAAAAAGAAAAAAGTAGAGGAAAAAGGGAAGTGAGTCAAAGTCAATATACATTTTATCTCTTGGAAATTTAAGTGTTGAGTTTAGATATTAATTGATTATAAAAATTAATCAAAGCATGATCTTTCAAAACTAGATATGAATGCACATCTGTGTCAGTACTGTGGGGATGTGGACAAAGCCATTTCTGGAAATGGCCAAGAGTGGTCTGTAGCAAATAAGCCTAATGCAAAAGGAAACATCTTGGTGGTTAATGTCTTAGTCTTCATTCAGGTAAACTGTCCCTGATGAGAAGAGCTTGAGTATGCAATGGTGCATTATTGTATTTCTGACATTGGAATACAATTCTGGTTAGGTCACATAAAAATTTTAATATTAAAAATAAGTAAATTCTACATAATAGGAATATGATTGTTCATTTAATTAATCTAAGTAGGGAAGGAAATGTAATTTATACATCTAATAACTATTAGCAGCTATATGACAATTCAAAGAAACCAATGATAGGACACTAGGACTATATCATTTCTTTCACTTCATTTCAAATAAGTACCACAGTTGGAGGCTGGATGGAGAGGGAAGAGAAAACTCATTATGAATGAGTATTAAAAATGAACTAACTTAACATGTAATTGCATCTTAGAAATATATTTATCTGGATGCCATTTTTATAATTTACAAAAAATTTTGGGAACTACAAAGATCCATTTAGAACATCAGTTTAAAAATAGGCTTAACCCATGTATAATAATAATTCGTGATGTTCAAACATTAATAAATGCTTAAGATACACTAAGACACATACTAAATGTATGTTTACTCTAGAAACATTAGAAAACACTAAATTTTATAGTTCACTTTTGAGTTCCCTAGAGGTTAAAGTAAAGAGGGACATACATAACTTCTTTTAGAAAAATTAGTGTCAAAAATATAAAAGTATCACCAGGTTCAGTGACGCACTCCTGTAATTTCATCGGATCAGGAGGCTGAGTCAGGATGATTGTGAGTTCAAAGTCAGCCTCAGCAACTAGTGAGACCCTGCCTCTAAATAAAATAGGATGGGAATACGGCTCAGTGGTTGAGTCCCCCTGAGTACCCTCAGAACTCTCCCCCCCCTCAAGAAGATAAAAATATCTCTTTGAATATAAGAAATTCAGTAGCTATTTCAACTAATAATATAAGAAAGTTAAGGAATGGAGGACCTCAGTAACTTAACAAGGGGAAAACACAGGGAAACTGTTCATGACATTTTTGAATCTAAAGTTTTGAAAAACTTATCTAAAAGAACTACATTCAAATAAATGGTAAAAGTGCTGACACAATCATCTCAAAATCAATTGAAAGGGCACAAGTGTTTAAAAATATGACTAATGTTGAAAGACATTTTCAGGCTCCATGTGGCTGCAAAATATAGAATTTTTCACACAAAACATCCAGGCATTCCAATGACTACTAAGATGGCAAGACATATATGAGATGAATCATAAAAATTCATGTAGCAATGCATGTTCTTAATAAATCTATATGAAACATGCTCCTAATAATAAGTCAAAGACTTGTTATGATTAACATTTTTTTGGTAGGGTGTACTAGGGATTGAACCCAGGGGCACTGAGCCAAATCCCCAGCCCTATTTTGTATTTTATTTAGAGACAGGGTCTCACTGAGTTGCTTAGCATCTCACTGTTGCTGAGGTAGAAAGGCTGGCTTTGAACTTGCGATCTTCCTGCCTCAGCCTCCTGAGCCGCTGGGATTACAGGTATGTGCCACCAAACCCAACGATGGTTAACTTTTTAAGATAAAAAGATGTTTCACGTTGGACAAAATTATAAATCCATATTTTATTCAAATACATTCAAATGTGTTTATAAAGAGCTTCTCAAAAAAATGTGGGTCTTCTTATATGCTTCTTATAAATTTACAGTTTCATGCCCAAGATAATAGAATACTGAGGAGCTATATATGTCTTGTGTAGATGGCAAAGTGTGTCCTTCAAAGGTACTGCCTTAAACTTTTAAAATTTCTCTCTCACCAAATTCCCTCATTACTGGCACAGACAGGGGTGGAAACTGGCTTATCTTGAGCCCAGAGATGTTAATTTTTTTGGAAAGTTTAAATAAAATCAATTTGACAACTTCTGAGTACTGCTATAATACAAACTTTTCTGCCAGCTTCATAGGTTATTTATTTATTTCACCCAAAGAGGAAAAAAATATCTCCACTCAAAATTTTGAACATTATCTGCAATCTTTCTCTATAATAAATGCCTGAACCATATAATTTATAACAATTTATTAAAATTATTAAGTCATTAGCCTTTGGATAAATGCACTTCTCTACTGGTTATTGCTTAGAATTGTATATTGAAATAAAATGTTTCTACAGATCTGAAAAAATAGACTACAGATTTAATTTTTAAGTAACTTTTTAAAACAGTTTTAGATTTATAGAAAAAATGCAACATAAAATAAGGAGCTCCCATGTACCTTATACCCAGTTTCCCCTATTTTTAACCTTTTATGTTAATATGACACATCTGTTACAACTAGTGGAAAATACTGATAAATTTTTATTAACTGAAGTCTGTCCTTTATCCAGATAGCTTTAGGTTTTGTCTAGTATCCTTTTCTAGTTCCCATTTGGGATACATTACATCTGGTTGTCACAGTTCCCTGGGCTTTATTTGACTGTGACAGTTGGCTAGATTTTCTTGTTTGTTTTTGTTTTGATACTGGTGATTAAACCCAAGAGTGCTTAACCATTAAGCCACATCCCCAGCAATTTATAATTTTTTTTTTTTAATTTTGAGACAGGGTCTCACTAAATTGCATAGGTCCTTGCTAATTTGCTTCAGGCTGGCCTTGAACTTGTGATCCTCCTGTTTCAGCCTCTTGAATTGCTGGGATTACAGGCATGCATCATCAGATATTCCTCATTTTTGATGACTTGACAAGTGTGCAGGTTTTCATAGGGTGTCCCTCAAATGAGATTTTCCTGATTTGCTTTTTCCTATTGATTACACTGGAGTTCAGCATTGGGGAGAGAGAAACCTAAAGTTAGAGTATCACTTGCAGGACATGGTGAGTCAACATGACTTAATCCTATTGATCTCCTGCCCATGTGGGGTTTGCCAGGTTTCTCCAGTTTAAAGTTTCTCTTCTTTTCCATCTTTCCACATTGTACTCTTTGAGAGGAAGTTGCCACAGTCTACAATGAAGTGGGAAGTGATATGCCCCCTTTGTATTTGACAGTGGATTATCTACACAAATGTTTGTAATTCTTCACAAAATATTTGTGTATTCTCTCCCATTTATTCTTTATTCAGTCATGCATCATATCACTAAAGACTCATGGAATTATCTGACACTTTGGGTTACACTGTGGTACTACTTTATTTCGTTGTTTAAATTATACCAGCTTTGGTCTTTGGGGGCTGGTTTCTTTGGGTTCTGTGTCCCTTTGAGATAAACTCCCAGTTGTGTTTTGTCTGTGACTTAATTTGTTTTGATTTGCTTTTCAGCACTTTCTTACTTTATAATGCTCTAAGTTTCTCCAGGCTTGTCTTACACTCTTTCTGCCAGAGTCTGGGAATCAGTCAGATTAAGCATTTGTGGTACCTTTTATTGGAAAATAGTATTAAAAACCAAGATCTGGACATCAGGTTTATTCCTCGCTACTGGGGTTTCAATGCCTCTATATTTTCTCAGCTGACAGAACAAGAGATAATATGTATGTATGCTAATCCATATATAGATATGCATACCCATATATATGTATATATCTTATAAATATTCCTATATGTGATCATTTATGTCTGTATTAAACTAAAAGTGAGCCCATAGTTCATAGAAGTCTCTAACTCTGATCCATGACTACCTGGTGCCTGCTTTTTACATTTGCTTTTCTGTAAACTTTTTTCTCCTACATTGAGAAACTTGACTCTCATGGTCCAACATTTACTTAATTGCTCTGTTCCAGTATACATTTATAGTGCTGTCGGAGTCATTACCCCATTCCTCCATGGGGAACAATACTGTGAACTGATGCACAGTGCTGTGTACAATATTTTGTGCCTCTAGCCTTACAGACTCCATTCATTTCCAAAGGTACTTAAGAGAGCATATTTTCCCACATTCTCTTCAGTGAGATTTTCCTATGTGTTTGTAATGCATTGTGATTATATTTTTCACAGTCTGCATTTTATTCTGGAATTCAGAACCTCCTATGTGAGATATGAATTTGCATACTAAAAGGTTAAAACTGTGAGCTATAAAGTTCTATAGAGGATCACAAATGCAGAATGTAATATATCCACTATCCACTGTCATAGAGAATTGTTTAGATGCCTTTCCACTGATTATTTTATTGTCACTATAGAATTTTTGCCTTTTCTAGAACATCACATAATTGGAGTTAAAAATAAAGTCCTTTTCAGTCCAGGTTATTTAATGTAGCAATATGCATTTAATGTTCATGCATTCATCTTTATGTCTCCATAACTCATCTGCTTCTTTATGAATAATATGTCATTATATGAATTTATCACAATTTGTTTATCCATTCACCTATTGAGGGACATTTTTATCATTTCACGTTTTGGTGATTATTGACAAAGCTGTAATAAACATTTTCATGTACATTTTTGTGGGGTTTAAATTTTTAAATCATCCATGAATACAATTGCCGAATCTGGCAATTACCTTAAAATTTATGATAAAACTATGGTTATCTTTGTAAAAAAAAAAATAGAAAGTTGTCTTCCAAAGTGGCTGTACCAATTTGATTCCCAACAAGCAATCAGTAAGAGTTCCTGTTACTTTACATCCTTGGTAGTGTTGGGTTAGTACCAGGTTTTTGGAGCTTAATCACTTCAATAGGTACATAGAGGTGTCTCATTTTTGTTTTACTTTGCAATTATCTAATGACACACAATGCTAGCATATTTTCATATGTGTATCTTCTTTGTTAAGATGTCTGTTCAGATTATTTTCACATTTTATTGGGTTGTTTTCTTGTTATTGAGTTTTGAGAATTCTTTGTATGTTTTGAATACATCTTAATCTTGTATGCATTTTGCAAATGTTTTCTTCCAGTTGCTGGTTTTTCTTTTTTATTCTCTTAAGAGATTTCCACAGAGCAGAAGCTTGTAATTTTAATAAATTCCAACCTTAGCCTTTTTCTTTCACAGATCATAATTTTAGCATTGTATTTAATACCTCATTGCTAATCCCAAAGCCACCTACATTTTTCCTCTCTGTTCTAGAAATTTTAGAGTTTTGCATTTACATTTAGCTCTATGTTCCACTTTGAATTTCATTCTGTGAACACTGTAAGGTCTGTGATTAGACATTTTTTTAACAAGTGCATATCCAGTTATTCGAACCATTTATTGAAAAGACTACCCTTTTTCCATTGGATTGCCTTTGCTCCTTTGCCAAAGATGAGTTGACAATATTCATGAGTCTATTGATGAACTCTGTATTATGTTCCATTGTTTAATATATTATTTTATTAGTATTGTACTGTCTTGTCTACTATAACTTTATAGTAATTTTTGAAACACTGTGTATCCTACAACTTTGTTCTTCTTTAGTTGTGTTGCCTAGTCTAGGTATTTTGCCATCCTACATAAATTTTAGAATAAGTTTGTCAAAAATAGCTTGCTGGGATTTATATTGGACATTGCACTGAATTCATAGCTCAAGTAGGGAAGAACTTACGTGTGAACAATTTTCAGTCTTCCCATTTATGAACAAACACTATGACTGCTGTCATTGAGTTTTTATTTTTTAAATTAAAGTTCTATAGTTTTCCATATGAATCCTGTAAATATTTTGTTATGTTTATGCAGAAATTTTGGTACTTTTAATTTCCAAAACCCAGTTGTCCATTAATAGATATAAGCAAATGAGTATATAGAAAAGTAGTTGGCTTTTGTATATTAACCTTATAATTTGGGCAATAGTTCTCCAACTCTATTGTCACTTTTTTCTCCTTATAGTATTCCAGCTGTACATATGTTAAATCTTTTAAAATTATCCCACAGTTCTTAGATGTTCAACATTTTCTCACATTCTTTGTTCTTTCCTGTTTCATTTTCTGATGCTCATTGGAGCAGTTGGTGTGAATTATAGGAATGCATGTTACAGTTTTCTGGATTTTCAGGGACAAACTCTTGGAACACACATACACATACATACTTTCATGGAAGAAAAATTAATTCTCAAACATATACAATCCAGTAAGGAAGGGAAACATATTTCTAACTACCCCCTTCCTTCTCCTATTTGTAAGATATTTCTTTCATTATAAAATCAAACCTCATTATTATCCTATTGGGATGGAGTATGTGTCCAATAGTTGAGACATAGTTCTGAATGATACCTGAGCTAAAAAATATACACAGCCCAAACTCAGAAATTGTTCATTGAAAAAAAAAAAAAAAAAACCTTGAAATTCTAGACGAGGGCCATTTTCAAGTCTTACATTTGAGGCCAAGAGACACCTTCTCAATTGTCTGTATGTGGTAAACAGAGGGAATATTTATTGAAGGTCATAATCACACTTGACTGGATATAATACAGAATAGGCGAATTTGAGGAAGAAGATAGTTGAAGAGTAATAGAGATGTATGTAGGGGTAGACAACTGTGTTTTTCTGCGGGAAACAAAATACTAATTTTTTGATTAAATTAAATTAGACTTGGAATAAAGTAAGGTGAGCATATGAGACTCACTTGAGCAAATCAATCAGGTTTCCAGACTGCAGAGCTTCAGGCGGTGTTTTATGTGAATAGCATCCAGTAGCACAATGCCATTTGCACAGGTGCTGTGTGAATGAAGCCCTCTGGGTTGTGCCACCCAGCTTATTGTGAAAGGAGCCCTTGGAATAATAACAATTTTAATTTTCACGTAAATTACTTTTAATCTTGCTTCTTTTAAGAGTCTTCCAAAATCAACCTTTCCTGGAACACGATACTAAGTTAAATGTCATTTCTCAAAATATCTACAGTGGCACTGCGCTATCATAGTACATGTATCAGGGTACATGTAAAAGATTGTGTACTTGTCTCCTCCCCCTCTGCCTCTAAGCTCTGGGTCTGTTCCATCTCTGTACCCAGGACTCCAAACTCAGTGTCTGGCACAAAGGAAATATTCAGTAAATGTTTCCTGCATTAAAAGTAAATTATTCTCCATAAGATATACCCAATTGCCTTATATTTTTTTCCAATTTTAATTTGTTGTCAATTTAGTCCACAGAGAATGCACTATGCTCCTATTTATTAAATTAAATATCTGCTTGGAGTGGCATATTAAAAATTAAGCTTAGTTAAATCTCAATTTCCTGTGATCATTATATAAGTTGCTCATTGCTGCATCTCATATTAGCTTGGTTCAGTGGTTAGATAGCAATTAACATGAATGCTTAATGACCACTTTCCTATTCTGATATATTACTAATGATACTTACAGTTTAAAGTGCTTTAGGGTTAATTATAAATGTTTATAATTTTCCTACCCTTCTGGCTGACAGTACATTCTTAGACCTAAGAATATGATGCAGGCTTCAAGCCCTTGTAGGAAGAAGGCTGGTCTGCAGAGGCTCAGGCATCAACATTTTTAACTCTTTAGTTCTTCCAACTTGCCTACACTATTTCTAGAATTTCTACTTTAGCATCAATGATACAGAATTTTTTTTCTTTGAAATGTGATACATAATTTGATTGTTTCTTGGTGACAAAAAAGAAGATATTTTTTGAGGGAAGTCACAACAGTTTGGGACCCAAAGGGGTTTAAGGAGTGAGGCAATGGATCTCTCCATTTTATCCCTGTCTTTCTTTTCAATTCTCTTCTACACCCAAGCTGCTGCTTCTATTGAGATAAATTAGAGATTAGATTCTCCTACCTTAGCAAAAGCATATTATAAAGAACAAGTCATAAAACAAAAATTCTGTTTTGCAATATAATATGGATGGATATCGAGACATAGTAAAGCAACCATCACAGGCCTTTTATATATTTCTCGTTAAAATAATAAATATTAAGCTGTCACAAACTATGTAGTTTGGTATTATCTATTATTTCACACATTTAATTTTCTTTGTAAATATTTCTATGAATATGTCCAAGCTGAATCACAAGCTTTCCAACCTATAGAAACATTATGTTTCTTTTCTGTCTTCCCTTGTCAGTACAGTGCCCATCTTTAATACTTAATTCTTATTATTAACATTATTTATATGAAAGTATGCATTTTAACTCTGAAATATTTAGCTCAACTAATAATTCTAAAATTAAGATAACTGATACATGCAATAGCAAATCAGAATGCCGTGGATATTTTACTGTAATATATATTTTGGTTGGTGTAGCCAAAATCTAATAGTTTTTATCAAGATGACCGGTGATAGCAGGTCCGCAAAACAGTTCAAAAAGATGATGTGCACAAGCCAATTTCAGGGAGTGGATCAAGATGAGTAGACAGTCACCTTAGAGTTAAGCAAATAAATGTATAAGTCACAAAATTAGGGATCAGAAAGGTCCCAGTGATTCTCAGACTAAAAAATTCTCTAGAGTGGATTATTGTACAGTCAATTCAAATAAGAAGTGAAAATAATCTTCATCTCATAGCTCTCCCACTGCATTCTTCAGCACCTACAATATCATGGGAGTGGGAGATAAATACTTGTGGATTAATGTCAACCAAATAAGGAGTGACGTGTGTACCACGACCACCATCACATATCAAAAGCATGCTGCAAAAGAAGTTATACTACTTCATTTAATCTCAGAATCTGAGTGGGAAATAAGAAGTTGGCTGCTTCACAAACACACCTCATAATGGATACTGATGATACAATAATTTTGTGGACCACAATGTGATGCTTTTTATTCATGCATGAATTCAACATTTTATTATAAGTACTAAAGTGATACAAAATTATACAGTTAAAATTTTTAAGAAGTGGATGACAAATAACTTAGAAGTGGAACATTTGTTTATACTTGATGAAACTGTTTTGGTCATTATGTATCATTTCACTCTTTGCCTTTGAACAAAGATACTCATTTTCATTTACTCTTAGAGCACTTCAAGAAATGCAATTAAAAACTGATGAGTAACCAAGATAGTGTGTTGTGGGAATGTGGAAATATTTACTTTCGGTGAAGTGCAAATTAGTTGGATATGCAGATTTAGTATTAAATAGATAAGATATTTTCATAAAATCTCAAGCAATGTGTTTGAAAAGGCATGCACCAATAATTTGTTGCTCATTCAAAGGTTTTCAAGTCCCCCTCACCATTTCTCTGTATCTCAAATGAATGAGTTACTCATATTAGATAGTCAGTCTTATTAAGAAATTCATTTCGATGAGTATCTTAAACTTAATTTTTATGAAAGTTTTTATCACTTCCCTATTTACATTGTTCAGATCCATTTAACTTGAGTATTTTGTCATTTAGAGTAATAACTCATCAATCCATGGTGCAACCTTTCTTTGTTACTTTTCTTAGTGCTCTGAAATGTGCTATTTTGAATCCCTGAAATGTTATAAACCACCAGATTGCTAATTGCTTTGGATGCTGTGAAAAATAATTACTCCACATTATTTTTGATATTTAATTGACAGTGTAATGCATTTAACTAAAGACCTGTAATAAACTATTTCTAATTACTGAGGGTGGTGGAGTGGAAAAGTAGGCTGTAAAACTTTACAAGGAAAGCAATGTTTCTCCATTATGTTAAAAGTCCTTGTTGATAGAACTTTCTCAGAAACAAAAAAGTTCTCCCAAATGGAAAATTCTGGAAAGCTTTAGAAGGAGTTGTAGAGTATTTCTGGTAATAATATAATAAGGATTTTAATAAATTATTATGTTTAAATAGATCATACAGTGATGTATGTCATATTTCTAAATTTACTATATACTTGCACTGAAATGTTTTTCTGCTACATGTGGCAGAACTTTACAAGAGGGATTATCAGGGATCTACCTGAATGAGTAATCTGTCACTGGTCTGTATTCATTTTATTCTGCTTCTGTAGGACATTTTGCTGAAAAGCAGTACCACATTGTATTTGTCATTGATACAGTCATGTACTGCATGATGACATTTTGGTGAATAACGGATGGTACATACAAAGTGAGATTATAATGGAGCTTAAAAATTCCCGATGCCTAGTGATGTCACAGACACCTTAGACATCATGGTGCAAAGCATCATCCCTGTGTTTTCAATGATGCTGCTATAGACAGACCTACTGTGCTGCCAGTCATATAAAAATATAGCACATACAATTATGTGCAGTATGTAATGCCTGATAATAAACAACTGTGTTTCTGGATTATGCATTTACTATACTGTACTTTGAATTATCATTTTACAGTGAACTCCCACTACTTTTTTGGAAAAAGAAAATGTTTTCTATGCTTTGCCAGAATAAGCAGAATCACCTCTTGTTTTATGGAGGTATAGGATTTTCACTTGTATTTGTGCAAACATGAGTATCAACATCTCATAATATTTTATGGTTCCATTAATAGGCCAAATCCTGTGATTGAACTAGGCCATCCAGTTCTAAGCAAGTACATTCCTTGATGTTCTCACAACACCAAAACTACTGCCAGACTCCTTTCTCAGAACATATATCTGCTGTTAACTTACTTGTGAGTGTTGACAGATATTATCAGGGGGTAGGTCTGTTCTTGGCTCCCAGGGTAAGAACCTATCACTACAAACAGATCCCTGGAAATAATACTTAGAACCCAGTGCAAGAAACTTATGTTCCTAGGAGAATCACAGACAAGCCCTGAAAGTGTTAGGTTCTTTCAGAAGATGTGTACTATTTTCACCATTCTGTGACTCCCAGATATTATTAATATTATTTGGCATATTATTGTTTTCCTATTCATAATTCCTTGTTAAAATAAAATGTCCCCAATGGTATTTCATTAAATTGTTGATTTAACTTCAATGTTTGTGTATTTTCCAAAACATAACTAAATAAGTGACCTGTTTCAGGGAATGTAAATTATTTTCAGAATTTCAGAAATTGAAAAGGGAAAAGAGGAAGGAGAAAATGCTGGGCTGGTGTGAAGCGATAGCCCGTAACCCTCACAGAATCCCAAACAACACGCGAACACCCGAGATCTCAGGGGATTTGACTGATACCTCACAAACCTCCACATTGGTGAGTGGAAAGTTATTTTACCTCACAATGGCTTGTACTTAAATGGAATGCTAAGAAAATGGGGAGAGGATGACATGCTAAGTAAGTGTTCATCTCCTTTACAGTTGTGTTTGCCTTTCTGGTATAATATTCATTTAAATCCAGTTTAATGGATGGCAATAAAATATCTTATCTCAATTAACTAAAAATATCATGTAACAGTACAATTTAACTTAAATTAAACAATTATTTCTTTTTCTTTCTTTTACTTAGGAATTATTCTTAATTATGATAGCAACTTAGAGAAATTCTAAAAGTTCTTGGAATCTATAATTCTATTATAACTGTATAATGGAATCATTGTGGGGAAAGCAAATGAGTCAGCCGAACACAATTAAAGAATTAGAATCATACTTTCTGTATTTTCTTATACTTTTTCTAAAAATATCTGAGTAAAAGGATTAAAGCCTGGTGATTTTCACAAATCATGAATTAAAGGGTTGCAAAAATAATTTGAAGAACAAATCAATAATATACTCTGCGATGTTTTGTTTTCAGATTTAATTAGCCACTAATTTCCAGTAATAGGAGTAGATAATTCATTGGCAAGAGGACTTTTAAATATTCTTTGCTTAGATTTTTACTATAAAATTATTTTTTTAAATTTAAAGATGGAAAATTCCATTCATTGTTTTAAATTAACATTCAACATATGTATTTTAAGTATCATGTTATCATTTTATAAGAATGTGCATGTTGCCATTAGCCTATTTTACTAGTTGATAAACTTATAATTAAATATCACTTGGGCTGGGGATGTGGCTCAAGTGGTAGCGCACTTGCCTGACATGCACGGGGCGCTGGGTTTGATCCTCAGCACCACATAAAAATAAAATAAAGATGTTGTGTACACCGAAAACTAAAAAATAAATATTAAAAAATTCTCTCTCTCTCTCTCTCTCTCTCTCTCTCTCTCTCTCTCTTTTAAAGAAAATATCACAATGTTATCTAGGATTTTTTTTTAACTTTTGGTTTATTTGAAAAATTTTATTACTTCATTGTCTTAGTCTGTTTGTTCTACTGTATAAATGGGTGGCTTATGACAAACAGATTTGGATCATGGACTTTGTCTGAACTGTGAGACTATAAAAATTTTGTGTTGTCAGTATAGTGAGTAATGTTTCCTCTTCATGAGAAAATGGAACATGATATGAATATTTAATGACCATAAAGGTAGATTGTGGCAGAGATGATATGGGTGCTGTCTAACGCCATCTCCTTTTCCTGGCTGTACAGGAGTGCAGCATTCACCACCTTCCCTCAGTTTGGTTCCTAGTCATGGTCAGGGTGTCCTTGGAGGGAGGAAGGAGCGACAAGCTCCCTTGGGCCTCATCTGTAAGGTCCCTGGTCCCATTCATGGAGGTTGCACCCTCACGGCCTGATCACCTCCCAAGGCCCACCTCTGATTACCATCACCTCAGGGTGAGGATTTCAGCATATGGAGTTTTAAGAGGACATAAACATTCAGATCACATCATTAATGTAGAGATAATGATCCTGAATAAACATTAGTGAAAGAATGTCACAGAAGCAAGGAACGGGCTTCTGGTTGACGAAACTTAGAAGTAGCATCAAAATCTTGCGTAAATCCCTTCCTTTTGGATTTCTGGGGGAGGGCTAAGGGTATGGAGAGATGGGTGCACTACTATTGGATATTCAGAGTTCTAAAGAATAGATTCTTTGAAATTATCACCTGCGCTGTGTCATTTCACTCTAACACAATCTTTTGCTAAGTTATCTTTTACAATAAAACTGCTTGTCATGAGTTAATACAATTAAACATGTGTTATACAATATTTATACATACAGCTGATGACTAGAATTGTAGCTCAGCGATAGAGCACTTACCTAGCATGTGCCAGGCCCTGAGTCAGATTCTCAATACCAGAAAATAGAGACATTCTCAAGTATCAGTCAATAACTAAAAATTTTTAAATAAAGAAATATTTTCTTCTGTAGTTCCAATAAAGGAGCTTTTAGTGCTTAACTCCTATTTTATGGAATCATAAATCAAAAACCACATAAAGTCTTGAGCAAACACTTGGCCTAGCTTTCTGCCTATAATCAGTAACCTAATATTACCTTCATTTCACAGAGGTGTATTGTGGCCCAGAGAAGTTAATTGACTTACGGATAGCTGGTAAAGATGAAAGGGTGACAGGTAACAGGCTTCTGAAGGCCAGGCTTTTCTACTAAGCACACCATCTCCCTTCCTTGATGACATTTTCTTCCCATTCAAATAATTTTAGTAGAAAGAAAGCTATACCAAGTTATTGATTTAATTAAATGCAGGAGTTATTTGATACTGTATTAGGGGAATAACCTCAAACCATTGTAGCACATAAATCTCAAACCTGTTTCTTAACAAAGAGAAATAAAACATTTCTTTCTCTTCTCCGAGCCTGATGTGTGTTGGGCAGCTGTCCTTGGATGTTTGCTGCCTACCGATAACATTCCTTCCATCTTCTGATGCTGTCCTCTTAAACATGGGACCTCTTGGGTCACCAAGGAAAACAAGGAGATTGGGCCCTTAGTGCATGTGGACTATTATGGAGCAGCCTTGAAAGCCTGGGCCTCATCCAATTGGCCAAAACCTAACCCCTTGGCCCAATCAAACCATTGTAGCACATAAATCTCAAACCTGTTTCTTAACAAAGAGAAATAAAACATTTCTTTCTCTTCTCCGAGCCTGATGTGTGTTGGGCAGCTGTCCTTGGATGTTTGCTGCCTACCGATAACATTCCTTCCATCTTCTGATGCTGTCCTCTTAAACATGGGACCTCTTGGGTCACCAAGGAAAACAAGGAGATTGGGCCCTTAGTGCATGTGGACTATTATGGAGCAGCCTTGAAAGCCTGGGCCTCATCCAATTGGCCAAAACCTAACCCCTTGGCCCAATTAAAGTGTGAGAGAAGGTGGTGAATGTTGTATTCCTATGCAGCAAGGGAAGTGAGATGGAATTAGTAAACAACCATCTCATCTCTGCCACAGCCCACTTCTCACGAAAAGATGAGTATTTCACGAAATATTCAATGCATGTTTCATTCTTTCATAAAAGGGAGCATTATTCTCTAGACTGACAACACAACATTCTTCTAGTCTCAGGACTCAAAGTTCACATTGTCACAATGGTGACCATGATCAAATTATCTGCCTATAATCAATGTACATGTAATGGAAATTATGAAACCAGGAGTTGTTTTCAGTTTTAAATACCTTGAGTCTCATATTTCCAGAATCTTGGCATTCTAATTTTCCAATTCCTTGAAATCTTATTAGGGTTCTGATAGTTTTGCTTCTGACAATCCATGTGTCTGGATTTTTTTCTTTTTGGCATGCCTTTTACCTCACTCTTCTCCTATGTCTCTATCAAGTTGATCTTGTCTTGAAAAATATGTATAATACAGAGAAATGGGTTTACAACTTGGAGGTTATAGCTTGATTATCAGGGTAGAAAGCTGAGTTTGGAAATTAACAATACACTGGGAAATTTCAAATGCTATCATGATAAAAATTTGCTTCTGTTCACAATTCAGTCCAATATAGGTAACTTGACTTATCAACAAAGAATGCAGGGATTCATTTTCCTCACATCTCATGCTGCTATTGTTTAAAACATGGCTTTTGAACTTATCAGAGAAGGGAAAGAGAATGAGTGGTTAATCATGAAACTACATAGGTAGGTGTAAAAGTGATGTGCCTCTCACTCTGTCCTCATACCATTGGCTGGAAATCATGGACATATGCAAATACATATGTAAGAATGCTGGGAAAAATAGTCTTCCTCCATAACGCAAATAGGAAATGTAAGGTATGTAGTCAGTCTCTATTGCAAATGCATTCCTTCCTTGTGAAGTAATATTTTTGAGTTGCAGTTCCACTTTGTATAAGCATACATTTATTATTATTCCTCTGCTGTCAACCAGAGCATTTTAGGCTATCAAGTATAAATTACATGCCTTCTAAAGATGATGATGATCACTATCATGATCACAATGATGGCTGTTATGTTGCAGGACCTTTTCTAAGCATATTACAAATATATTCATTTTTAATATTCACAAAAATCTGATGAGGTGGGTATGATCATTGCCCCTATCATATGGATAAAGAAACTTAGGTATAGAGAAACTTGAAAACCTATCCGAACTGACTTTGGTAATAACCGATGAAGCTGGTTTTTCAACAATTCAAGCAGTCTTAACCGGTAACTCCACTCTATAATAGTGTCCCTCCTGAGTTGGGGAAAGACTGCCATCATTATCTGAATTGTATATATTTGACTAAAAACAAAGATTGCAAATGAGAAAATATTTCATTACAGCATAAACACAAGTAAAATCTTTCTTTCATAATACATTGTTCAATGTGCCTGTTAGACTATTCGGTGCTCTACATGGATCGACATATAAATATGGACAGTTTCACAGCATTTGCACCGTCTCATTCTCAGTAACTGGTCTGATTGAAAAGATCTAGGTTTTCTATTTTGATCTATAAGGCAATTCACGCTACCTGCTTTATAAACTCAGAAAATATTTATTGAGCTTAAAATCTTTGAAAATAATAAGAACTTTGAGGGACTTGAAGGATTATGCTTATGAAGCAGAGATCCTCACCGCTGTAACCTAAATGGGAAAAGGCATCTCATCTTAAATGACAGGCAGGGAAGAAATCTCTCTTTAAATTTATTGGAACACGATTATACTTGTTAAAAACAAAAACACTTTATGCCAACTCTACCCTTAAGCAATTTATTGAATCAAATCAGAGTTCCAATATTAAATTTAAAGTGAAAGCAAAGGAGATCAAAATAATCAAGAATTAAGAAGGTGAATGATTCTATGAGGATTAGAGTTGAAAAATCTATGGAAGTCAACATAGGAAGATTAGAAAATGTCATTTTTAGATGGTCAGCAATGACTCCAGAGAAAATTACCCATCTACAATCAATGATAATTCTTTGAGGCTATTAATAGACTGTCATCGGGTAGAGAAGAAAAAGTGTCACTCCATTTGTTTGATAGAAATGACTTGTCACTTTCAAACAGCTCAGACCATGTTTCTCTAGACTTCTATGGATAGGTGCTCCTTGATTTATGCTGGGTTATGTCTAACCCATCATAAGTTGAAAATATTAAGTAAAATTGTGTTTCACACACTTAGTGAACATCATCAGAGTGTAGCAAAACCATACACGGATGATCACACACAGCTGGCTTGGAACTGTGGCATACTGGACACTGCCCAGCACCAAGACTGAATATTGTACTACACATGGTAACCTGGAAAAAAATCAAAATTCAAAACTGTAAGTACGGGTTCTACTAATGCTTATTACATTCACATCATAGTAAAGTTGAAAAATTTTTAAGAGGAATCATCATAAGTCAGGGTCTGTCTGTACGTGGTCCAGGATGAGATGCTTGCTGATCTAGAAAAGACTAAAGAGGAGAAACTGCCTGAGAAAGTTCTCAAGGAGAAACATGCAATACATATACATAAAACTCAGGTGAAAAGTTATTTGTAATGAGATACATACTTATAAAAATATAATTTTCAAAGCAGATTTAATTCTCTAAATAGGTAATGAAATAGAGATACTATTAAAAAATTTATATAATTTAAATGATTCGGGCCCAGGTATCTTAATTTCTAAGGGCTATTTTATATACCAGACCCATTATGAGGTACTGATACTCATGTTTGCACAAATACAAGTGAAAATCCTATGCCTCTAAGGGATCAGATAACCAATACCAGTAGCAAGCAAGAAAGAACCATTGGTGAACTTAGATGCTGTCTGAGTTTTAAATCCCAAGATATGTCTTGCAGTGAGGCATCATTTACTGATAATATATAATTTACAAATCAAATTTTCAGCTACTGGAACAAATATGTTCTCATACAGTCTGATAATCATTTATTAATAAAATAAGCAGCAAAAAAGATTTGTTTAATTATTTCATAAACAATCTTTTATTTTCAAAATATGACAGTTGTGTTAAAGCCAAAGTTTATAAAACTGATGAAAAATTATGAATGAAAATTAAGTGCTCTTGTCTTCTTTTAGAAGTTTTTAAGTGAATTTTTGTATTCTACTTGAGGAATCCTACCATTATCAGCTTGTCAGTGTTGTCCTTGTTAGTAACAGCTATTCTAACATTTGCTTTGTTTTGTGCTTAACCAGCCCACTTTGGTATTTGTGCAATATAGAAAAACACCTGAACTTGAGACTTTTTTTTCTAGAATCTCACTCTTTTTTTAAAAGAGAGAGAGAGAGAGAGAGAGAGAGAGAGAGAGAGAGAGAGAGAATTTTTTAATATTTATTTTTTAGTTTTCGGCGAACACAACATCTTTATATGTGGTGCTGAGGATCGAACCCAGGCCGCACGCATGCCAGGCAAGCGCGCTACTGCTTGAGTCACATCCCCAGCCCTAGAATCTCACTCTTTATGACTTAAATCAACTCTACTATTTCCTGGATATCATACAGAAAATAAATAAATGATAGGCTTTGTATGACTTTACTTAGCTGTGTAGAATCCACCATTTGAGAAAATAATATCACAAAATAACTACATGCAGTGAAAATGTACTAGAAAATAAATCTGGCAGAACCTTTTTTATAAGCAGATGAATAGAGGTTGTTCGTTTGTTTTTCTTAAAAACAAGGTGGAGTGGTATCATTTACTATTAGAAAAATTAATCTCTTAGACTAGAAGGTTAAAGTAATTGGTATTAAATATTAATAAAAATTTCCAAATTATCTGCTTTCCATTCATAACTTTCAGCATTGGAAACTGGTTGAATTGAATATAGTCTACTGAATTTTAATATTTTTCCCAGTTATATTCTTATCATCAATAGCCATAAAATGTGATTCATCTTTATGCATAGAAGTTAAAAAATAATAATAGCAAGAGAGTGATCATCTTGATAAATTGGTAATATGGAGATGATCTTTATTGTATGAATTGAGGAGATGAGGATAAAGGCCATTATGTATTAATGAATTTAGATCAGATGCCAAATACTTTCTTTCCCCAGATCTTTTCGTGGCTAGTGTTTTAGTAAGCTTTTTTGCTGTCATCACCAAAATACCTGACCAAGAATAGATTTAAAGAGGAGAAGTTTATTTGGGGACCTACGGGTTGGGTTTAAGAGGTCTTAGTCTATAGATGACCAGGTTCATTGCTGTGGATCCAAGGTAAAGCAGGAGATCATGGCTGAAGGGCAAGGAAGAGGAAAGCAGCTCAGGACATGGCACCAGGAAGCAGAGAGACTCTCCTCATCAAGAACACAATACAATCTGTATACGGGGTAAAAATGGGAGTTCATAACCCACTTGAATCAAATGTATGAAATATGTCAAGAGCTTTGTAATGTTTTGAACAACCAATAATAAAAAAAATTTTAAAAAGAACAAAATATTTACCCCAAAGACAAATGCATAATGACCCACCTTCTCCAGCCACACCCTACCTGCCCAGTTAACTGGCCAGTTAATCCCTGTCAGGCGATAATGCACTGATTAGGTGAAGGCTCTCAACCCAAGCACTCCACCTCTAAACTTTCTTGCTCACACATGAGCCTTTGGGGAACAATTCATATCTAAACCATAATTCAGGACTTAGAACATCAACAGTGAGGACTTGGACCAGAGATACACCTAATATTGTGTCCCAAATATGCTTTGATCATGTACTCTCTATGCCAATTCTGATTTTCTTTCTTTTATCATGGACTTATCTTACCTGAAAATAATTATATAATTATAATTGCACGTGATTTATTTTTCCTTTTCACATGAGATATAAAATGAGAAAATGAAGAACTATTACCTTGGTAACCACAGTGTTTAGAATATAACAGAAACTTAATAAAATTCATAGAATATATAAACAGCTTGAATAGAGAGCATAAACTGAGCAAAACCAAGATTCATTTCCTATTTTAAAAGGCTCTATTAAGTGCAATATCTCATATATTAAGTCCCTTCTGCTTATTAGAAATGTCATCTGCCTTAAACTGTGGAAGACCTAATCCTGTAGATCAAACAATTCTCAGATAGTTTCTATGATCAAAATACATATTTAAAGATTCAGAAACTAAAATCATGATTACAAATTTGCAATTCAGTTAAAATACAATTCTGCCTTTAGTAAAAAATTAAAAATATTGTAGTTTTCCAAATGCATAAAATGATGCAACAATCTTGTCCTTACAAAGAAAATCACGTTTAGCAGTTAAAATTTACCAAACACATCTTCCTCACTGTCTTCCTAATTATTCCCATCTTCTACGTTTATTCTAATTGAAGACTAAAAGGAAAATATACATCTGCCTATAGAAAATAGACAGTGTAGCTTACAAACATAGCCTCTTGTGGAAACCAAACAAAAGGGAAATAGAAAGAAGAGGTTGTATATGTTAAATTTCTAATTAGAATAATTTACTTATTTCTACACATTCAGTCTCCTCATGAGTGCACTAGTTGATCTTTGCACTGTGGCCTTTTTACATTCAGAAAATAAATTAGGGTCAGGGCTCCTAGAATTTTCAGCTGTTTTTCTTTTGCACCTCATGTTTCTTTCTCCTTTTAATTCTTATTTAATCATGTACTAGCTATTGTTTTCCATCGCTATTACAAAGCCTTTATTGAGTACTGCCTAAGGCAACGGTGAATAAGATCTAAATTTTTATTAGGATAAATATCCAAAACAAATGAGGGAAATTAATAAAAGGACATGATGCTTTCAAGAGCTTTGATTTTTTTGTTAAGAAAGCTAAGTCATTAAAAACATGTCCCAATGGTTGTTATGGAAACGGATTGAACTGGAGAATGCAAAGGGGAGATTGATACTTCAAATATCACATCATGAGGAAAAATTACATTTGCTGAGCAGCTTAAAGTAATGTATTAACTTTAATCATATAGTTACTGAACAATGTCAAAACATGATTATTCACAATAGCAATAATTGATCTAAAATGTTTCTTACGTGAAGAAATCTTTTCCTCTAAGAAGTCAAGTCAGGAGATTACATTCATAGCTGCTCTTTAGCAAAGTGTGTAGTGTCTGTCTGCTTAATTCAGATATAAATTAAATTGTGAGCATCTCAGAAAAATACCTAGTTCTTAGT
Source organism: Callospermophilus lateralis (assembly GCF_048772815.1). Classification (NCBI taxonomy): domain Eukaryota; kingdom Metazoa; phylum Chordata; class Mammalia; order Rodentia; family Sciuridae; genus Callospermophilus; species Callospermophilus lateralis. The sequence continues at coordinate 18,104,965 of NC_135308.1, read as the reverse complement.
TAACCCTACAATCTTCATACTATTTAGAACACATTGGTTTTTAAATATTTCATTATCTGAGGTCTAATGGGAAGAATCTAAACCCAAAAAAGAGAGGCCCCTGGGTGTATGTGGGATTGAGGAATGTTGGTTTAAAAAATACCAAGTTAATTGAAAAATATCAAGCAAAATATCAATTGATTTTGCTTCAGAATAAAAATTGCAGCTGGAAATTAGTGGAAATGGCCAACAAAAGTCTGCTGAATCCAGAGTCTTTCTGTGTAACAATCTTCTTATTCAAAAGATAAGTGGGATGAATTCATTAGAGTTCTCATATAAAATTATCTCTCTAAGCCCAATGTCAAAAAATATAATAGCATTTTAATGCCTATGTTATGCAAGGGTTTAGACCTATATCTCAAAAGTTCATAGTAACTTTGAAAGTATGTATTTCTGGCTCATTATATGGACAAGGAAAGTAAGGTTTTAGGAAGATTAGAAAAGTGGTAAAACAGGAGTCCAGAATTTCCCAGTCCTCTATGCTGCTCCTTAGAGAATACTTTTGTTCATTTGAATAGTTCACATTTACATGATGTAACACAATGAACCTATCTGCAGTGCACAGTCTTATTAAGTTCATTATCAACCACCTTTCCAGATGGCACTGCCTAAGGAAGAAATAGCTTAGTGTCCAATGTTGTGCACTCTTAAGTTGCAACGTGGAGCTCCAGAGCAGCGTGTTATCATGAAAGAAAACAGGGATAAATGAATAACCAGGGAACTGAATGATTGAAACTAGTCTCACCTGAAAACATTTAAATCACAATCCTCATCCAGTTTAGGAAATATCTTCATATTTTTTTCTATCCTTTATTGAGAGTCAGCTACATGCCAAACACTATTCTATAGGACAAATATACATGATTAGAGAAAAATTTTTTAAAAGTTCTTATCCTCAAGGACCTAATGAAGAAAACAAATAAATAGATCAAGAATAAGATGAAGAGTAAATAAACAGTATTCGATATGGATATTAGGATGGGTACTTACCCAAAGACCAGCAAACTTGATGACATAGGGGGTGGAGAAGGAAGGGCATTCTGTGACTTTATACAAACCATTTACCTCCATCATGTACAAATTAACTTCTGTACTATTTAATTTGAAAGACATGTTTTTCCCATTTGGTGTCATTAAGTAAAAGGAACAATCTTCAAGAATTATGATAGAGAAATTCACTTAAAGTAATACAAGTTTTTATTTTCAACAAGTAGTATTTCATAGAATTTATTTTCTTTGGTAACTAAGAGGTGATCTTATATATGCAGTCTATAGTAACACTTCTAATAACTTACTGATTCCATTGAGAGAACAAGGGTCTTCCCAGTTGAATAGTGAAGAGGAGCTGTGTGTCAAGCACACTGGGAAGGAAAGAAGGACATATAAGAGTATTCAACTTTGCTCATTTGACAAAACGATGGAAAAATAATACAATGAAAGCCAATGTTGCTGACATTTGTTGGATATGTACTATATACCATAGGCACCTGACAACTTGCTCACTCAGTCTTCTCTACAGCACTATGAGAAGTGAACAAATCTCTTTCATGTAGATAAAAGAGGTAAGCAATTTGTTGAATTTATCCTACTAGTAAATCTGACTCAGGAGTCCACATTCTTAAGACTCACACTTCTATGTGAAAAGTAACATGATCATAAAAAAAAGTATTGACTTTATTAAAAATAAGTTTAACTCAGAGTCTTTGTTAACTAATCCTTGTTAAACACTTACACACACACACACAAACACACACACACACACAAGCATAATGTTCTGTAAGATATATCTATCTTAGATATATATATATGTGTGTGTATATATATATAATTCTCAAAACAGACCTCTGATAGACATACTATACTCCCCATTTTACAGATAAGAAACTTAGGTTTATAGATTATTGGATGCATACAGGATATGACAAATATAAAAAAATTGATAGCAGATAGAGGGATATATAAAATACATAGCTAATATACCTAGTTGATTATCCTTATGGATACTTATTATTCACTACATTTCTTGAGAAAGGGGAAGAATTGTTTAATAGATTCGTTTTTACTTTTAATTTGTTTTCATTATTAGCAGAATACCTTCTGGCAAAATATCTGCACAACATATGAAGTAAATTTTTTAGGTTAAAAGCCAAAAGCCACCTCTTCATTTATGGTCCATTAAATTATTTTTTATATCACCATAGTAATTGTCAACTGTAATTATTAGGTGAAATAATCCATGAGTACAGCTTTATGATTCCACATTAAGAAACCAGCAACTCAAACACAGATATGGGAACTTAGACACCTGGTTTCTATGTGTCTGATGCAGCCTACAGGAATAAAATTTAATTTAACAATCCAGTAATTCTTTAAAGATAAAAATGAAATAGCTTTCACACAGCAGTTACCAACTTGTCAACTTCCGCAGACACATTGTCATGCCAACCAACTTTTATTACACATATTGCAATGAAGCTGCAAACAAAAATTGGTTGTCTTGTTTTCATGGGTTGAGTAATTTCACCTATGGAAATTAGACAAACCAGAAGCATTCAATGGGCATAATATCGCTGATGCTGTTATTGCCTCTCAGTATGTGAGAATAAATTTAAAAATTAGTGTAGCCATATGCATGACAATTATCAAAACCTGCAAACCATGTCAATGACTCTATTTTCTGCACAAGCTAACTTGTTGTCGGGCTTTGCTTTAGTGGGCTTCATAGTTACTGCATTTTCTGTATTTTGAAGGGGAATGACAAATCTGTGTGGAGGAGGACTGTTGGTCCCACTTTTCCAATAGCACCTGCTCACTTGGTGTCTCTGTGTCACATTTTGGTGACTTGGGATATTTCAAACATTTTCATTATTATTGTAGCTGTTACAGTGGTCTGTGAGGAGTGATCTTTGGTGTTACTCTTCTATGTGTTTTGGGATACCACAGACCACTGCCCATCTAAAAACAATGAACTTAATTGATAAATGAGTGGTGTGTTCTGACTGTCCAACTGACCACTCACTCACCTCTCCCCTTCTCCTAAGGCCCTTCCACTTCGTGAGACACAAAAATATTGAAATTAGGTCAGCTAATAACCCCACAGTTACCTCTACGTGTTCATGTGAAGAGTTGCATGTCTCTTGTTTCAAATCTAAATTTTAAAACGATTAAACTTAGTGAGGAAGACATGTCAAAAGCTGAGACAGGCCCAAAGCTGGGCCTCTTCCATCAGTTAGCCAAGTTGTGAATGCAAATGAAAAGTTATTGGAGGAAATTAGAATACTAGTCCAGTGTACACACAAACGATGTGAACAGTCTTGCTGCTGATATGGAGAAAGTTGTAGTGGTGCGCATAGAAGAGCAAACCAGCCACAACCTTCCCTTAAGTCAAAACCTAATCTATCAAAAGATTCCAATTCTCTAGAAGTATATGAGGGCTGAGAGAGGTCATGAAACTACAGAAGAAATTCTTGAAGCTAGAAGAGTGTGGCTTGTGAGGTCTGAGTGAAGAAATCATCTCCACCACCACACAGTGCAAGGTGAAGCAGCAAGTGCTGCTGTGAAAGCTGTAGAGAGTGGCCCTGAAGGTCCAGCTAGGATCACCAACGAAGGAGATGTGCTAAGACACAGATTTTAAAGGTAAATGACACATCCTGCTCTTGGAAGAAGATGTCATCTAGAACTTTTATAGCTAGAGAGGAGAAGACAATGCCTGGCTTCAAAGCTTCAGAGGACAGGTTGGGTCTCTTTAGGAACTAAAGTGGCTGGTGACTTTAGATTGAGGCCAATGCTTATTTACCATTTTAAAAATCCTAGAGCCCCTAAGAAGTACGCTAAACCCACTCTGCTTGTGCCATACAAGTGGATCAACAAAGCCTGAATGTCAGCACATCTGTTTACAACATGTTTTACTGAATATTTTAAGCCCACTGTAAAAATATATATATATATATATATATATATATATATATATATATATATATATATTTTTTTTTTTTTTCTTTCAAAATACTACTGGTCATCTAAGAGCTCTGATGGACATACATGGCATTAATGTTGTTTTTATGCCTACTAACACACTATCTATTGTGCATCAAGAAGTAATCACAACTTTCAAATTTTATTTGAGGAATGTTTCTTAAGGCTGTTTCCTGCCATAGGGAGTAATTCCTCTTATGTATCTTGGAAAAGCAAATTGAAAACTTCTGGAAAGGATTCACCATTCCAGATTTCATTAAGAAAACTTGCGATTCATGAGAGGAGGTCAACCCCCGCCCCCCAAGATGAGTTTGGACGAAGTTGATTCCAACCCCACCAAGGACTTTGAGGGATTCAGGACCTCAACAGAAGAAGTGGTGTCAATACCAAAAGAACTAGAATTAGAGGTGGAGTCTGAATGTGTGACTGAATTGCTATGGCCTCGTGATAAAATTTTAATATTATGGATGAGCAAAGAAAGTGGTTTCTTGAGGTAGAACGTACTTTGGGTGAAGATGTGAGTATTGCTGAAATGACAACACATGACTTAGAATATTATATGAACTTAGTTGATAAAGCAGTGGTGGGGTTTGAGAGCAGAGTAAAAGGAGTTCTGCTGTGGGTAAAATGCTATCAGATACATTGCATGCTACACAAAAACCTTTCATGTTAGTGGAGTATGGAAAATGTCACTGTTGTATTATTTTAAGAAAATACCTTAGTTGCCCCAACTTTCAACTACCACCATCCTAATCTGTCAGCAGCCATCAACACTGAGGCAAAGCCTTCATCCAGAAAAAGACTACGACTCAGTGAAGGCTTATATGCCCATTAGCATTTTAAATAATAAATGATCTTTTCTTTAGGTATATACATATTGATTTTCAAGTCATAACACTACAGCATATTTAACAGACTCCAGTATAGTGGAAACATAACTTATATATACAATGGGGAGCCCAAACATTCCTATGACTCATTGTATTGGAATATTTGTTTTACTGCAGTGTCTGGAACCAAACCTGTAACATCTCCAAGGTATGCTTGTCATATCTTATGAGTAGGCTCCACTGCTGCTGGTTTAAATTAATTCCTTTTAAAAACAGACTTCAGTTTTTAGGACAGTTTTAGTTTCATAGCAATATTGAGAAGAAGGTACAAAGATCTTCCACATACCATTGGCCCCATTTACATATAAACTCCCAACTATCAACATCCCCTACCAGAGTAGCATGGGTCTGATAATTGATAAATCTACATTGATACATTGTAATCACCTAGTGTCTGGAGTTTACCTTAGGCTTCACTCTTAATGTTATGCATTCTATGGATCTGGACAAACACATACTTGGTCCTACCATGATACCATCACACAGAGTGTTTCTCTGCCCTAAAAATCCTCTGTCTCTTGAGATTCATTCACTCTCTACTTCTAGCACTTATGTGTCAATTTTTCTACATCGATGCATTTAAATTTAGTGAAAGGCATTTAAGAAAGCTCATTCTTTTACCTAGTCTTTAATTCCATGTGTTTGCTAATCTTGGATTGCTATAATACATTTTTTTTTTTTTTTTTGCTTTACAAAAGTAAATGCAGAGCAGAGATTTTAAAACATCTGCTTGTTCTCAGATATATTTAGGTATATTTGACCAAAAAACATATATATTTAAGGTGTAAAATATAATAATTTTTAAACATATACATTATAAAATGATTGTCATTCTCAATCTAATTAACATATCCATCATCTCATACAGCTATAATTGTGTGTGTGTGTGTGTGTGTGTGTGAGATAGGAACACGGAACTCTTACATCAACTCTCTTAGCAAATTTTAAGTTTGCAAATACCTTGTAGTATTATTAAGTTTAGTTGCCATTTTCTTTTTTTTTTAATAGAGATTTACTATGAGTTAATTATATTGTTTATTTTTTAATTTCTTGAGGAAGATGCCTCAATTAATGAAATGAACTTCATTATATCAATTTAGAGCTAGAAACTTTTATCTTTTTATAATTATCATTCAATTCAAAATAGTTTTGTACTTCCATTGAGATTTTTAAAAACATATCAGAAGTCTATTTTTTAGCTTTTAAACTTTTGAAGATTTTTTTTCTAGTCATTATTTTATTATTGATTTCTATCCTTTGAAATTTGCAAAGATTACTTTATGTCCATCCAAGTAATAATTTTAGTAATTTTCTCCTTATATATTTTAGAAGAATGTGCATTTCAAATTTATTAGAAACAGAGTTTAATGTAAAGCAGTTAGCTCAAGTTTGTTAATCATGGTTTTCAAATCATCTGTATTTCCACTGATTTTTCATTTACTTGCTTTAGAAGTTAAGAGTATCTCCTTCTATGATCATAGGTTTATCTTTAATTTTTATATTTGTTATTTATAATTTGAACCTTTGTTATTAATTGCACAAAATTTTGTTTATATCTTTCTTACATGTTAGCTGATTAATCGCTATAAAATTTTCTTCTTTATTAATAGCAATGTTTCTTAAAATAATTGATACACCAACTTTTTATTAATTTTTGTATGAAGTATACTTTTTCCCTTGTGAACACTTTCATTTTTCTCTTTCATATATTTAAGTTATATCTCTTATAAGTAGTTTGTAAATAGTTGTATCTTTAAGTTCACACTGAAAATATTTCACTTTCAATTGACTTTAATTTGAGTTGAACCTGGTGAATTTTAATATTGGTGTTTAAGTATACCATCTTACTATCATTTTAGTATAGTAATCATTTAATTTAAATATATCTCTTGGCCTAGAATGGGTAAGGGGCCCTAGGTTCAAACCCCACACCACAAACAAACAAATGTAGCTCTGCCACTTTGTACTTCTGTGACTTTGGGCAGGTTAGGCTCAGAACATTTAAATGAGTTCACCAAGTCTAATAGCACTAGGTCTAGGATTCAGTCCTTCTGTGACCTAATGCTTCCCTTATTTTTGATGCACAAAAATGATATTTTCAATTGTGAATCTATCACAAAATAGTGATATCTTTCTTTTGGCACTTTGCTTCTCTGTGATCATAAGCGCACTATAATTGTCTTATATTTATATTTATGGAGTTTTAAAATCCCCCCAAAGCATTCTCTTCTCTCTCAGATATTTCTATGGTAAATACAGGGCAATTATTAAAATCCACACTTGAGTGGCTTTACTTCAACTTGCTCAACTAAGAATAGTTCCTCAAAGTGTGTTCCACCTGCTCTGTGAGGTTTCCTCTGTGAGGCACCCAGTTCACATGGTCTCAGATATAATTCTCTAGGTTTTCTCCATTGGGACCCTGTCAGCAAGCAGCCTAGATGCCTTTTGCTGCTGGCGGCCCACTCGGGACTGCTATTATTTTTTACAGGGGAGGATACACTTTTCTCTGCTGATGACTACTGCTTCTACCACTTTTGTTAGCTTCCGGCATGAGATGCTTCTTTTTCCATGTGTTTGTCTATTCCTAAGGCGAACTTCGTTTCTAAAACAGAGAGACCCATGTGCAGCTTTTAACAAGCACAGGGTAAAGAGTCAATGTGTATCACAGAATAAGTTACAAATACCAACACGATATGAATCTGAAGACCCGGCCTTAGAAAGCCATCCTTCCAGTTACATGTAAACTTGTCACTGGAAACCTACTAGGGAGTTTTACATTAATTCCTGGTACTAGGAAAAGAAATAGACATTTCACTCAATCATGCCTAACAGCATCATAAATTGCCCATAACACATCTAGGCCAGGAGGAATGGGCCAAGCTAAGTTCAGCTCATTTTTACTTTTTCTTCCAAGAGACAATTGTTATATTATTTTTCCTATCAGATGGATTATTTCCTCCAAGTAGATGGAGAAGTTAAGATGAAAACATTTCAAACAAATTTTCCCTGTCACTAAGCCAGGTGATAGTAAAGAAATAAAAAGAACTATGAATGATCATAATGATTAACTCTTTTAATAAACTATATACTTATGTGAAATGTATGTGCAATCCCCATGCTTCACATCTATAACCAAAGGTTGTATTTTAGCTGCCTTGCTCATCTTTCTGCCTGTCTTGAAAGATTTTTGACATTGAGACTTTAAAAACCATGGATATGGTCTTATTTGTTCCTATATATTTATTCTAAACTATTTTTCTATCTAGTTCAGTGAGATTTATTTCCTAGAAATATAACTAATATAAATATTTATGTGCATCTACAATAGTAACATAGGTCAGCCTATCCAGAAAGCTGCGCTGGTTTGAGTTTGTGCCTCTGAAGACAAGGTGTAACTCTAGAGAGATTGAGGTAAGATCCAATATTCTCTCATAACACTTAGAAACTGAGCAAGCATCATAAATTATGTATTTATTTATGTATAAATATTTCAGTTATACTTATTACCAAAATTATTTGGAAGGACAGAGAGCTGTCTGTACGATTCTCAATAATTATTAATGGTATTTGGCAGGTTTTCACCAGGCACACAATTCCCTCTAATGCGCTCCTAAACTTATAACTTCAATGCACCCAAAACAAGGTTGTTTTTCACATGCTTTTACTTCTGTGTCAAGCATGAAATTAACTCAGATGTTGATTTGCAAGTACAATTTTGTTTTGTTTTGTTTTATTCTTGGTAAAAAAAATTTATTGTCTCTTTCTCCTTGGCAACAAAAGAATCAAGTACAAAAAAAAATGTTGCAACTCTATTTTTTTAACGTAACAAGACAACATATAAAATGGCTTACATTCATTGCTTTTTCTCTTGTCAGAATGAATAAAAAATGAAGACAGGGTTCTCAATTGTCCCACCTGTTCATTTGTGGACATGGGCTTGATGATGAAATTGTAGTTGGCTGTGTTCTCCTTCCTTCTAATTGCTTCAGGAAAGCTTTGATTGATGTGACACAGGAGTGTGCACAATAAGCAGAAACATTATTCCTGTGTAATTGTCCCCATTTCCATAGCACTCTCTGAATTGCTTTTGCTTTATTCAGTTGTCTTTCTCAATAAAATAACGTGCTTCCTGCCACGTTATTCCTTGTTTCATACAAAAGTAGCCCAGAGTACCTAGTCTGAGGCAAAAACAATAAATAATATTTTGGACCCAACTTTAAACTGAGCTAGGTGAAGAAAACTAAATCCAATTTTTTAAGTTTTCAGAGTGTGCATGTTAAGTCTGGAGAATTGGAGAATTTTTGCTAGACTTTTCTAGTTTTGCCAAATGAGTTATATTAATAATCAAAAATGCCTTACTCTTTCTTGTCTCTGTCAAGCTAGTTCAGTTGCATGCATATGGAGGGCAGATGTAATTACCTCCATTTTACCAACATGAGAAGCTTGAAGATTAAGGGGCTCTATGCAGGGTCACACAACTCATAGGGAAAGACCACCATTGAACCATGTAATCTTGACTTTGTACCTATTGAATCCTCACTTGTTAATAATTCTCTGAATCTGTACATAGTCTATATCTTTATGCAAGGCATCACAATTTATCCTTTTTCCCAAATGATAAGTTGTATCCTTTAGTCATTTGCTTATCAAATATGCCTCGGACATTTCTTCAATTTGTATCCTTACTAAAGTTCATTCCTCCTTCACAATAACCTTCTAATTTGTCTTTCTGCTTCCAGGTTTATTGTTTCTAATCTGTTTTGAACTTTGCTTGAATTTTTTTTTTTCTAAAACATCAGTGGAGTCCAGCTCTCGCTCTCAAACCATCAATGGCCCAGATGGTTTGAGACAATAGTTAATGTCTGTAACAGCAACTCTAAACTTAGAGTGGTGTATGAACAAGGGCCTTCACAGTCAAGTGCCCTTTCATTAGTCATGAATCCCTTCAGTGATTGAAGCTCTGCCACACAAAAAAATTGTCATATAGGCTGCAAAAAAAAAAAAAAAAGAGAGAGCTCAGAAATGCTGAATACTAGCTGACGAATTCCTCTGGATCTTTTTTCTATTCTTTTCTGATGTTGGCATGAATTACCTTTCCTTTTCCCTTAAAACTTTGACTTGGCAATTTGGCTTTTATTTTCATTGACTGCTATTTGAACTTAGATTTGTTTAATGGACAAATCTTGGACTTTGGACTCGGTTCTAGCCTGACATGCTATTCCTTTGAGTGTTGTGTCTGGAAAATTCTCTTGGTTCTAAAAAGACAAAATTCAATTGAGAGGCATCTGGCCCTCACTTTCATTATCAAGCAGGGCTCAATACAGGAAGCAAATGACTCCAAATTCAGTTAAAAAGGAAACATAGTCATTGGAAGGTCAGATGAAGTTTTTTGCCGAGCTTCTTGGAATATACCCACTAACCCCCAAAGTAAGTACTAGCCGTGATCATTACTAGGCCTTTGCATGGAGCATGAACAAGAATCTCCACCTCTCATAACAAAACTGCCTCTCTGCACCTATGAGACTAGATACCAGATGCTTCAGCATTGCTGCTGGAGACGCTACAATTTTCACAACCTTGGTCGCCAGCAGCAACTGTCCCAGGGACAATGGAAAGAAGCCTTCATCTCAACTTTCCTAACCTCAGGTGAGCATGTGATTGATAGGACTAAATTTGCAGGTCAAACCCTAGTTACAAGGCAACATGAGAAAAGTAGATTTACCTCTCTAAATCCTGAAGGAGGGAGGGATGGAGGTTGAGTTAGCCATTCCAGGTGTTAACAGAATTAAATGTCTGGGCTGCCCACTGCTCTCAAGTACCAATATTCAGAAGACAAGTGATGGGAGGAAGGATTCAGGTATAGGCAAGTCTAGTCTTGAGGAAGACAGAGGAGATGGCTTCTCAAAGATCTATCTTTCCAGGTTCAAAGGGTTTTTATGGATAGAGGAGGAGGCAGTGAGGCTACCAGATGGGCGGGTCTTCACCTGCAAAGGCTCCCGTGTCTTCTCGAAAACATCTCATGGAATTTGACCACCTGCCATTAAGGAAGGATGTTACAAAGCCCTTCTGAGTCCTGTGTATCTAAGGAAAGGTTTAGCATCTATCATCTCTATGGGACTTATCTTCAGCTAAAGACTTAGGGAGAGATGGAAAGGAAAAAGGGAGAAGTTAGTGAAGGATAGTTTCAAAGGCACTGCTGTTACCAGGGTGTTCAGCCTCTTCCCAACTCCAACCTTTCTTTCCTCTCTCCTCTGTACAATCTTTTGTTCAAACACAGAGTTTCTTCCTATAGTCCAACCTAGCCATCAATAGACCATGATGGAACTGATAAGTTTAGAAATGTGTATCTAATTTATATTATATAAATTACATAAATTATGTAAGTAAATTTTATATACATTTAAGCAAATTTATATATAATTTGTGTGTATATATACACAAAGGAAAGTAGGGAAAAAGGGATGAAATATTCCTAGTTATTCTGTAATAAATATCACATTTATTGTGTATTTTTTGATCTAGTCTGTTTATCCTCCAGACAATAAAGCAGATGATAAGCTGAAGCTAAACACAAGATGAATCCTATTCCAGGAGTGTTCAAACATTTTGCATTAAGCTTTTGGAAGCTTTAATTAAATTGTTCACAGTTCGAACTTACCCACAAAATCCTGACATTTCAACATTGCTCCAGGCTATACACAATGTGTTTTAGAAACTAGACCCCAAACTGGGTCATCCCGATACAATTTACCTGCTATTTGAAATATTAGTTTCAGAAACTTAGAAAATCAGGCAAGGCCAAGATATTAACCTACCTGATAGAAAAAGGTGCGAGAGTTGTATCTCTTGTATACAGCAGGCCCTGGGGGTGGGAGATTGTTTACTTACATAATTAATGTACAAATAAATGTAGCTGACCAATTCCCTTCCGTGCAGATATGTGGGGAAAAATGTAAATTTATGTGGTGTGTCTGCTTTGCCAAAAGAAGTACTGGCACAAATAGTAGTTATGAATGAGTGCATATGTTTTCCATTGGTGTCTATGTGATCCAATAGAGGAAGAATCATCCCTACTACTAAATTCCCCTTATTCTCCTCCTGGATGCCCCTCCCTAGAAATTCAACAAAAGGGCCCTGCTGTGACATGGAAGGAACCCTAAGGAGATTTGGCAACACCTAAAGTGTCTTATTCTGTAGGTGACTTAAATAGGCATGTATGAAAAGGTGCCAGTCAAAAAAGATAGCCACAAATATGTTAATGGTACTAGTGGTCTATAACAGATTCTATAGCAGTCAATGACCTTGAATTTTGGTTTTTGTATGAACTAAAACAGGTCCTCTAGTCTTTCTTTGTTTTGATATTGTAGAATAGGGATAGACAAATTCTTATTACCAAGCCATTATGAAGATAAATTGGTTCTACAAACTTTTGAACTTTGTGAGTAAAATATCTGCAGTATATAAGCACTGAGTGAGGAATTATGTGTCTAATGGTCAGAAATCACACAGATTAAATATGCATCTTCATTCTTTCATGCTCCTTCTGCTTGTCCTTCCAGGCATGAAGGAGCTCTGGTTGTGATGTCCATCCCAATTTTCCAGGGCTAACTTAGCTGCTCAGCCTGGCTGGACAAGTTGTTCCTTCCCTAAATCTTGGCATCTCCTGCACCCCTCCTGAAACTGCATATTCATTTGAAGATAATGGCCTTGCCAGGACCGGAAGCCTGTGCTTCTGTCCTTCAGTGAAAGGTGCAAGTGGTTCTACACTCTGTCTAGAACCTGCAAAGACTGGGTCCTGCTTCCATTTCAAAGAGGTTCAAAACGTGGGAGCTCTCAGTATTTTTAATTAATTCATCTTCAAAATACCTAGAACCTCTAACATTGGATTTTTGATCCAACTTCTGATGTATGACACAGATTTACATGGCCAGAATAGTCAATATTTATGGCTGAGATAGAAATTTAAATGATCTTTTGTTACCCACAACTGGACATTTTACCCACCAATATTTTCCTCAAGTTATTTTTGAGACCTATATATAAACTTGAATACATATTTTTGTTATCATAATGTAAACAACACTTTCTTTTTGTCATTTGGCATCAATGTTGCTTGCCTTACATAAAAAACTCAAAAAGTACATCAATGAATGTGTTTTTATTTTGGTTTATTAAAAATATCCGTTTTAGTCCCTTGAAATGTGCTTCCATTAAGCTATAATATTTATGAGTCATGTGTATAAAAAAAAAGATATCCACAGAACAAAAGGTCAATGTTCAATGATGGAAACATTAGGTTTTACTGAAAATTTTTTTTAAAAAAGGAAGAATGATGTAAAAGGTAAAAAATAGATACGAAAATCAAGACTTAGTCATTTCTCATGCTTCATTCATTCTTCCAATATCACTCTCTATAAAGTTACACCTCTATAAAGTTAAAAGCAATTATTAAAGAAACAATGGACATTAAGATTAAACCAAGAGCAAAAGTTTTCACAGGATGGACATTAGGTTTAGAGGAAGAGGATGAGGAAGGGGAGGTGAGGGAGGAGGAGAAAGTGGAGGAGTTTTCATAGGAGCGTGTACTGGTAGGGGGTATACCCACAATCAGGCTTTATCCTGAGTCTACTGAGTCAGCATTCATAACATATTTACACTGGCACCTTATTTTAGATTTGTGCTGCTTTAGCTTTATTGGTTTCAAAGTTGCCAGTCAAGAAAAAGACAGGTCTTATTTTCATTGGCAACATGTCTAATTGCATGGTCCATTCATTTCAAATTTGCAAAGCTTCAAAGTAAAGTTTAATTTATGCATGCTGTACAAAGAATTAACAACATCAGCTGTAACTTTCAAAGCATCCCTGGAGTATATCCAGGCTCAACTTCATTGGCCATAACAAGTGGGAAGGTGTTTTTCTGTTCAGCCCTGTCATATTGAATGCAAACCATGTCACAGGCATGGAGCTAAGCTGAGGGGCATTCTGCTGTTATGAAATCCCTTGCCTTAAAGAAATTTAAAGTCTGAAACATTTAATTTAATGTCAGAAGTAATTCATTAGTCACCATGTTGATAAACTTATCTATTCAACAAATTTAAAAATCATGCCAATGAAAAAAGTTATTTGATTGGACCTGAATTCTTATTCTTTAATGGCACTGATTAGAAAAATCTCCTAAAAGTGTCCTATGCTGTGATCTTCTGCTAGTCTTTGGTCCTTGAAATGGCTAATTCTCCCCAACACTCTCCTAATTCAGTGGGGGAAAAAATCAAGTTGATTGGAAATCCAGCTATTAAAAGACAACTAAAGCTCTGCAAAGCATCAGTACACTTAAGAGAGGTGTATATGTGAACAGTTCCACACCACTACATATCCTATTTTCAGCCTAAGTTGAAAGGAGATGTTGTCATCTACCTCTCAGGGCTGGAAGGAGAAAGAGGAGAATGATGACTGCTTTAAGTTTCCATTGGGAATGACCACAAAAAAATAATGTTTTGTATAACAATTTATTTTTTATTAAAAAAATGCTTATCTCTTAAATATCCAAAAGGAACATAATTGTATATAATCTTGGTCTGTAGAACAATACTTTGTGTCATTAATAGTCTAGAGATAAGATAGGTTTTCCCTTGTTATTCTGTATGTTAGCATCTGTTGTCTCCTCACAGCATTTATCATGTTTTCTACTTAGACAATATATTTATTTACTTTTTTTTCAGTTTTCCCTAATAACTCTGTTTGCTAAATAGTATAACCTAGTTCTTAATGCAGCACTACATTAAACTACCTCTCCAACAGAGAATAGCAACAAAATTTGTTGCTAACAAATACCTCTTGAATGTTCAATAAAATCTATGTTTGTATATCTTAAGAATATTTGTTTCATGAGTATGAATTTTGGGAATCATTTTATAAAAAGGAAAATTCCAAAGTGAATTCTTTTAAAGAATTAGTTGTTGCTGTTATTATTATTTATATTACCTTTGCTTTAGTCAGATTTTTCATCTCTGTGACCAAAAGACCTGACAAGAACAATTTTAGAGGAGGAAAAGTTTATTATGAGGCTCATTGTGTCAGAAGTCTCAGTCCATATATGGCCAATTCCATTGCTCTGAATCAGAGGAGAGGCAGAACATCATGGCAGAAGAGTTTGATTCAGGAAAGCAGCTCAGGACATGGCACCAGAAAACAGAGATAGAATCCCCTCACCATGGACAAAATATATATCCCAAGGTCTTGCCTCCAATGACCCACCTTCTCCAGCCACACCCTACCTGCCTACAGTTACCACGCAGTTAATCCCTATCAGGCGACTAGGTTAAGGCTCTCATGACTCAATAATTTACCTCTAAATGTTCTTGTACTGTCTAACACATGAGTTTTGGGGGGATACCTCATATCTAAACTATAACAACCTTCATTCTAAACCACAGAGAAGGAAGTGTGTTCAGTAATCCCTGCTAGCCACTGAAACCCACCAAAGATATCTTTATAACTGTTGGATATGTAATGGGCGAGTAAATCGACAATGTTAGAGTGCACTAAAAATTACAAATTGCACCACAAAAGTTGTTGAATTACTAGATAATAATCCAAATCAATTAAACTAGGTAAGTTATTAGATAAGTAAATTATCTGAGCAATAAAACATTCTGTTATTTTTAACAATTCATACCACCGTATTATTTGTCAACTACCTCATTTATCAGCATTTGATATTCTAAGTTTTATGTAAAACAATTTCAAAGGCTGAATAGTGTTTGATACATAGAATGGCAAAACGTAATACTCTCTATTCTCTCTCATTGACCAAGAACAACATGTGTTTTTGTCTCTTGCGTTACATCACAATACACAGTTTACTCCCATCTTCTGGAGAAGCATAAAGGCACACATTTAAATGTATGAGTAACCATGCCCAGCTTTGTTAAATCTTGCATTCATATAGGAAGTGGTGAAAGACAAATTGCTAGTAACTGAGCCATATTATCATTTTGCTTATATTCCAAAATGAGTGAACTTACCATAAGTGAAAAAATATTCTGCTGAGGAATAATTATAAGGAACAATAATTGTGCAAACATGAAGAGTTATGTAGACACTTACACTCATTCAAAATTTTAGAATGGAAGGGTTTGTAAGCTAGAAAAGGATGATTATGTTCAAAGATAATTTACTAATTTAACAAGTAAGAAATATGATATACAAGAGTAATAAGGCATAGTCTTGAGAGAGAAAAACCTCAAGATCAAATTAACCACGGCTCTCCATGACAGACAAAAGTCAACAGCATAAATTTCAGAATTATTAAGTGGAGAAAAAAGTACATCCAAATATACAGACCTGAGAGTATCTAGCATCCAGAACATAACAGGGTTATATGTCCTTTCTTTTATAAAGTTTCACCCACTGTACACTTAAGACAGATGCTCACCTTAGCGATGATTCAGCCCTTAGTCCCTACAGCAGACCGAATTATACTTCAGTACTGCTTCCACCTGACAATCTGATGGAATGACTGAAAAGGAAAAAGTGCTAGATCAATACTGCAAGGCATTAATGGAGGGAGCTCCTGAGTGGGAAGACAGGAGAGCAAAGGAGCAGAGAGAGAGAAGAGAGGGAGAACACACATTGTCGTACCTCAGAGGGAGACTATTCTGAAAAGAAAAGGAGAAATAAAAACCTCTTCCTTTAAAAATATGAAGATATACAAATATAAAAGAAATACATATTTTTAAATTTTTTGTTTTATTAAGAACACCTAAGGTCTACTCCTTTAATAAAGACATAAAGTTGTACAGCAAGATGAATGGATTAAAAAAACGTAGTGCCTAGGTAGAAGAGAATATTCTTCAGTTGTAAAGAAGCAGGAAATCATACAATATGCAACGGCCAGTCCAGAAGGACAAGTGTGCATCATCAAACTTATATGAGGAGTCCGGAAGAATGCAAAAAGCAAAGAAAAGACCTATGGCTCCCAGGGCTGGGGAAAGTTGCTAAAAGATACATGTTATTAATATAAAAATATTATGGAATACAGGTAAATGTGTTCTGGATGTGAGAGATGTGGTATAAATAATTAAATAACCTATAGCTTTAAACTATTCTATTTGAGTACATATATTTTAAAAACTATAATTTAAAATAAATATATATATATGCATATAAGCTTTGAGTGATGGTGTTATTAGATTATTAAAATTGGATTATATGCACTAATTTATTCTAATTTGATTTGATCATTTGCTTATATACCCTTTCAGTAATCTCTCCCCTCAAGTTATTTATACTCTTCCAAAATATCTGTGATTTTGGAACCTCATCCTTTAAACAAAGACTTGAATTATATAGAGATTTCTATCATTCTGTAAAAAGATAATATATTCTCTAAGCTGGCTATAATTTCTTTCCCTCAATTTCTAGTGCTAAATTTTGAAAATAATTTAAAAATATTTTATCTCTAAGTACATTGATTGTGGTTTTATTAAATTTAGAAAAACAAAATATAATTTTCCTAGAGGCTCGACATTATTTGATTATCCTTATCATGAGTTTCCTTTGGGGTACTTTCTTTTAGCATACTTTAATTACTTCTTTTGATCATTCTGCTTTATAAATGTTTTTGCTCTAGTAGTGATAATTATCAAATGAATAAACCGGATAGAAAATTATCAACTCAGTTAATCATCTAAGACTAATTTAACGATCATTGATATGATTTTTAAGACAACAGTAATGGTTTGTATGTAATGATAACCTGGATTTGGCTAGGCAGTTGTTTTTGCTGTAAATTAGAAAGATAATAGCTTTTCTAATCTCCAGTATCTTACTGTATACCTTCTATCTTTCATAAGGTAGAATTTCAGTAGTGGACCAAGCAAGGTGTTTAGAGTTGATTAGAATTGGGTGCAAATTTTGATCCTGCTACACATCAACTACCTGTTCCAGAACAGTTGTTTTAAAATCCGCTTCCTCATCTGTAACAAAAGGACAATAACATCATCCATGCTGGGTAACTGTGTGATAGTCTTTGTAGAGTACTTGGCAAAGCAATTAAAATTGGAATTGTCAATCTGACACAATGTCAGATACAGTGTGCTTGTAGATATCTAAATTAATGTGGAAGTATGAAGAAGAGTCTTCATTCCCTTACTCTGAATTTTGATAGGCTAAAATTCTTAGGGTTTTATAATTAATGTGAATACAGGAGGCATAAAATTAAACAAAATACAGCGAGACTGCATTGCTAGCAAAATAGATGTGAGAGTAGGTATAAAAAAACAGGAGTCGGGGCTCTGAGTAGTTACAGTCTTAGAATCCATTATTATAACAGGGACTTTCCATCAGATCCTGTAGTGGACTTCAGGGCACTAGAGATGACTCCATGTTTCAGGTAGAATTATACATCAAGTTCACTCTTATGGATGAAGGGGTCACAGACTCCATGACGTCTAAATAATATCTTTGACTTCCACACACAGCAAATGTTGTAAAATTTAAATAATATTTTTTTTCACCTTACACTTATATAGTGGGTCAATAAATAGAAAGCATTGATGTTTTCAATTATGAATCTTGCATCTCCCCAGTTGTGTGTGCATGTTGGCAGAGAGTAGAAATAATTAGAGAGCAGGTGAATGTTAGAATAGAAGTTCAACAAGAAGAGGTGAGTCTTCTTTGTAATAAACGTTCTGTAATCCAATGCTCAGAGTAGGTGTTCATGAAAAGAAATGTAACCCGTATACCTCTATAATGACATATTTCTTTGGGTTTCCATCTTAGAACTCAAATAACAAATGATTTATATCTAAGAATTTCAAAGATGAGAATGAGGTTTAAAAAAGAATAAATGAAAAGTATAGTCAATAAAAATTATGGCAAAACCTAAAAATCATACAGTTTGCTTTCATTCATTATATCTAATGACACTCTCGTAACCCCTACATTTTCTTGCAAGCCTGTTGCCAGTGGCATAGGGGGAGGTGAAGTTGTTTGGGGAAACTTGCCTTATGCTCTGTTTTGCTGAAGGACCTTGTGTTCCGTGATGCTGGAGCCACAGATGGTGTTTTCTCACGGAGGTGGGTCTGTAACTCAGTTGCTCTGTTTTCTGAGCCAGTAAAAGAGACTCTTTCCCCAGAGCCCTTGCAATATGTGAGAGATTTGAGAATTTGAAGCTTCCATTTTCCACTTTCCTGGTCTTTTGTTTCACAAAAGACAGTCTTTCCTTGATTTGTGGAATTAGTTCTAAATGAAATTGGGAAAGAAATGAAAAGTTAGAGGGAGCTAAAAATGAATTAATGCACTTTTTAATCCTATTAACCAAATTTTTATTATTGATTTTTGGTTTATATTCTTTGAACTTTCAAATATTTCTATCTCATGGTGTTTTTTACTTACCTCATCATGCATGATTCATTTTTCCACAGATTTATCAGTATGGACGACTGAAATTATTTATGTTTAGATTTAATGCTCTACAAATATTTATTAAATGCCTACTATTGCCGACTCTATCCTCAGCGTTGGCCACGCATGGTTCTCGAATTCATGGTCTAATTGGAGAAATGTCACTAATAAAATAACCAAACATGCAAACGTGTGGAATTAAAATTTTGGTAGATGCTAGAAAGGAGTGGTGATTGTGCTAAAAGTGTATGCAAAGTAAAAACTTAAAATAAATGAACAAAAGAAAATAAGACTATCTTGAGAAAGTACTTGTGTTGAGTCTGAAGGGAAGGAAGTGTGGCCCAGAAGGGGGAAGCCTGTGGAAGGACATACACTCTCTAACCTTTGCTGACAGTGTGTAGGAAAGCCTGAAGCCCATTAAGATTGGAGCAGTGGAAGGTGGTAAATTGCAGTTCAAGATGAAGCAGGAGAAGTAGGGCAGGAACAAGCTGGACAGAGCTTGGTTCATGAGCTTTCTTTTTATCCCCAGCACAGTAAGGAATTTTAGACAGGTAGGTGGTGTAATTACATTATATTTGCATTTTAAAAAGCTCAGCTTGTCTTAAAAAGAATGAAGTGGAAAAAAAAAAAAAAAACAGATGTGGGTAGAATACGTAGGAGGCTATTTCAATATCCCAGGAAAAGATGCTGATAGCGTTGACTAGAATTCATGCAGATGGTGCTTGGGTATAGAAAGAAGTAGGTGCTTATGAAATTTATAAAGCCGACTTTATGAAATTAGTAATGGGTTAAAAGTAAAATGAGAGGGAAAGAGAGCTGTGAAACCACCCTAGCTTTGATAAATGAGTTCTGTTATTAGAAATGATAACTATGTGAGAGAGTGCATATGATGATTAGGTAGAATTAATTATTACATAATTTATATGTGCACCCAAACAATTATTATATTTGGTAAATAAAGTTCCATCTGTTGGTTTATTTTATAAAGAAGTAAAGAACACTGAGATGGAAAAGAGGTATGGGTAGAATGTGAGGAAGATAGTAAAATTCATGTTAGTCGTTATGTATTTGAGGCCTTTTGAATATCCAAAATAAACTGTTACTAGTCTTTGAATAAGTGAAGAGCACTTTAAAGAATGGTCTGAGTTTACATATATATACATGTATATGTACATATATACATGTACACATATACATGTATGTGTACATACACACATATGTATATATAAATACAAATGTATGTTGCACGTATAAATATATAATATACATATATAATGTGTGTATATGTAGACGTATTTATATGTCATGAATCTATGAGTATAAATGCTTTTTGAAAAGAGAGATGAGAAAATGTAAAGCTCTAAAATAAAATCTAGGAAATTTCACATGGCCGAGTAGAGAAGCATGCAGCTCTAAAAGAGGCCTAGAAAGAGCAGTACGGCAGTTAGAATGCAATGGGAAGATTGTGACATAAGACAAAGGGGTCAGCATTGTAGAATGCAGCTGAGAAGTAAGAAGAATGAGAATTATCTATTGGATTCAGAAATGTAAATGTTAGCACAGACCTTACCAAGAGTTGTTATCCCGGTGGAATGTTAGAAATTGAAGCCAGATTGGCGTAATTTGGAGATGAGAAAATAGAGATGGTAGGCATACATTACTCCTTAGGAAACTGGAATCTGAGGAGAGAAAATGTGGGATCAATAATTTTTAATTCTTTTATTTGGGGTCTTTAATTAATTTTTGTTTGTTTTGTTGTTGTTTTACACAGATTGAGCCTTTAAAAAATGATGGGAAGGAATTAGGTGAAAGGAGGAGGTCAAATATATAATTAAGCAATTTTTGTGATTTGGATATGATGTATCCCCCAAAAGTTCCTGTGTTTATGCAGGAATATTTGGAGGTAAAATGATATGATTGTGAGAGTTGTAAGCTAATCAGTCCATTCTAGTGGCATTTTGTAAGCATGTGGAGTATGGCTGGAGGAAGGGGGTCACTGGAGTCATGCCAAGGAAAGGGTTCATCTTCCTGGTGACCACTTCCCCTTTCTCTCTCTGCTTCCTGGCTGCCATGAACAGATCAATTCTCCTCCTTCACACCATTACCCCATGATGTCCTGCCTCACCTTGGGCCCACAGCAACAGAATTGGCCCACCATACACTCAATCTTTGAAGTCCAGTATGATACCATTGGAGATTCCAACAGAGAAATAAAGGCATAGAAAAGTCTTTAGTAAGACAACATTAAGACCCAAGAGGACTTTAAGAAGCTGGCTTACCAAATGTTACTGGAGGAAGCTCAAGTCTATGTCCAAGTTTTTGGCATCTCAAACAAAGAATTGAGCAAGACATATAGGAGAAGCAGCCACAATGTAGATCTATTGAAAGTGAAAGATTGGGCCAAGTGGGAGAGAATGGCTCAAGGTTCTCAAGCCAGGAACCCAGCAGCTTATATCTGCCTTCCCTAGGGGATACCCCTATGGGGTAGTACTTTCCTTGTTCCTATCAATGCTCAGGTGGAAGTTCCCATAGAAACAGGTACAATCACCTACGATATGGATGACATCTTGATATATTTTGCCATCTTGTTATTCCTAGTCTCCTCCTTCAGTTGGAGAGATGACACAAAGCATAAGTGTGTATACAAGTCAGTTTGTGTGATTCGTGTCATGAATAATTATAGCGAATTGGAGAGTTTTTCAGAAAAACACAATAAGATTTACAGGGGGGTATTTCAAGGCTTTGTAGTTAGGTAATTATTAATTAATAATGGATCAAATCTAACCAGTTTTGAACCTTTCTCAAGCAGTGCTCTGCTGCTTTGTTAAAGGCACAGAGAAATTTGGTGTGTGTGGCTCATTCAGGCTTATGGTTCATCTATACAATGAAAAAAGACATGTAGGTACACCTGAATTATGTCATTAAAATTAAAAAAAAAAACTGGATTTCCAGCTTAATGAAAAGAGAAGTAAGGAAAGAAGTCTGATACATCAGGAAACATTAAGAGCAAGAGCACAGGACTAGGGAGTCCAATTATGTTTTAGAAATGGTTGTAGAATATATGTTCGTATAATAAAGGTGGAATTGGAAGGATGGTCATTAGAGATGATGGCAAGTTTATTAGAGATGCAGGGAAGATGGATAAAGCAGAGCAGGAGAGAAGGATACTGGGTGAGGCTGGGTGAGGTATTCTATTGTGATGATGGATCATTAAGGTGAATATTGGCATCAGAGAGATAAATATTAGCATTTGGTTGAAAAAGATTTTGAGCATACTGCCACAGTCTTCAGTGAAAAAGGGCGAGTGGGCAGATGTTAATAACGAGAAGGTGCTCTATGTAATAGCATGTGTTTCAGAAAGAGAAGCAATCACGTGGGAGCTTTAGTGGGGAGCAAGAAGGATGGCAATCTCTTCCTGACCATGAATTTCACAAGATGGTGAGAAAATAGCCAATGTTCCAGAGACTGGTATCCCAGACCAGAATTCAATTAAAACGTGGGATTAAAGGAATATTCTGATAAAAGGTATGAGGCATGAATCTTTGCAGGTTTTGGTGGCAGTTCCAGAGGGTAACAGAAAGATTTGGAAAGTGGGGTTGGGATTAAGTAACAGGTTAATCCTTAAAAAGGAGACAGATTAAAACTCAATAACTGAAATAAGAAAAAATAATAATTGAAACATTTGTAAAATAAAGCAACCAAGGACAAACTAAAACATCTGAGCAATTATTTTATAAGTATCTTTCCAAGTACTTTTCAAAATGTATGTAAACCTTTAGCAGAAATGCCACCAAATGCTAACTCGTGTAAATTTTATTTTTAATTAAACTGAGTGTACATATCATTGGGTGCTGTCCTGTTGAAAATATTTTTGAGTGTAAAAGATGAAATGTGTTTTACAATTTGTAACATTCCTATTATAAAGTATAAAGACACGGGAACAATTGTACACCAAAGACAGACGATGTGAAACATGAAAGATATATGTAAAATTGTTTCTCAGAAGGGAATCCAGACCCAAAGGGCAATGAAGTGTACAGCAGTATAATTGCAGAGACATGTTTCCAAGATAATTTTAAGTGAGTTGTAACTATTGAAGACACATCTAGCTTGGTTTTTTTTTTGTTTTGTTTTGTATTATGAATGTTTCTAAAATATTCTGGTATTTGACATCATAGAATGTAAAATTTCAGAGAAGTAACTGAAAAAATTTAAAACATGGTAAAAGACAGGATGGATAGGTCTGGGTCTTTATTATGGTCTCTATTCACCACTTAGTAGCTGAGGCTCTTAACTGAGTTAGTTAGATCCTCTGAAGCAGTTTGTAAAATAAATGTCAACATAAAATAAATAAATAAAATAAAATTTGTAAAATAAATGTCAACATAGCTACTAGGAAGGTTGCTGGGAGGAGTAAGTGAAATTATGTGGATAGTGTATGACAACGAATCCAACCAGGAACTGCCCAGGAACCTCTCCTGGGTTATGCAGTTATCACTGAGCATGGGCTCAAGGGCCGCCTCAGGTCAAGGTCCCAACTTTGCTACATAATAGCTGTGTGGCTTTGTGGGGGTTATGGGCCCACCTCTCCTCTACAAATGGAGATACAGGAAATGGAAGCTGCACTCTTTCATAGGACTGTTGTCTGAATGAAACAACGCATATGTTTTAGAACCCAGGTTGTGCATCATAGTAAGTATGCAATACATATTTATTTGTAAGAAGTTCATTAAAATGATGCATTAACTATAACATAGTATTGAGAAGTTTTCATTATTATTAACAGATTGAGGATGTTTTGTTAGGGTTATCTGTTCAAGAAGGTGAAAATATACGAAAGTAGAGTCCCAGTGGGCCACGGGCTATTTTTTTTTTTTTTTTTAATCACTCCAAGGTACTGTTTCACTCTTTGTAGATGGTCTAAATGCTTTTTCTGAAGATCAGTATAATTTAGGATAACGATCTGCCAAAAACTCACTTAGGACTATATGGAAAGTTTCTCCTGCCTTTTGATCAGCTTCAGGTCTTCTTCCCTTTTCTCTGCCAGTTTTTTCCAATGCCTGTGCAGCAGTTTAGATGTAATTACAAACATCTGGTCCCACTGACTTCTCCTTAATTTTACAGTTATTGCTCAAGCTCCCAACACTCCTTTTTAGAAGTACCATTTTATTGTTCATTTAGAAGAAATGAGGCAACTCTGAGTGCAATATGGTTGCTGTGAAATAAGTAATTTCTGGAAACCCATAGAGACAATGTTTACTACTTTGTTCTTGGTAAATACATGTGCATTTCTTTAGAACATATTACTTGGGGGGTAGTATTTACTTTTTCTCCAGTTATAAGAAGGGGAAACAGAGAAGGTTAAGATTATTGGAAAAGACATACAATTTTCATTTGGTTTGCTCATTTTCCCACACCTGTATTAATTATTTAGCAGATAGTTCTCACAGTTTCAAGGAGGGAAAATGAATGATTTTCTAGAATAACTCTCACAATATTCTTATGTCTTATATAATCTGCATAAAGTAGAAATTAAAATTATTAAAATCTTGAGAAGATTAGATATTCCCAAATCTTTCATCACCTTTGAAAAAGAGAGTCTCACTGTCTGGAAAAATAAAAGCACAAATATCGACTTAGTAGAATATGAAGAAACTGGACTTTGTCACTTGATACATCTGGGTTGAAATCTTATCCCGCTATATGATGAATATGTAATACTAAGGAATATCTTCTCTCTCAGCCTCTCTAAAGTAGAGATAACAATACCCATCAAGGTGTACTTTGAAAATTTAATGCAATCATAAGAATTATGTACATAGTACAGTGCATTACTCAGAATTTTTCTCAGAATTTTTCTTTACTTATTAATAGGCTTACTTGGCATTAAAAAATAAATAAACACACATTTTATTTTTACATATGCACATTGATCATCACTGAGCAATTTGGGAGATTTTAAGTCCTAATTTAAATGCAAAACCATTATGAAGACATGTGATGATTTAAAAAGTAGTTAAACCTTCTCTTATCTTAGAGCAAAAGTATTGCTCATGCAAGATTTAATGTAGAATGCCATATTTTACTTTGCCATTCTAAACTAGCCATTAGTAAGCACTTCATTTTTCTGGACAAACAAGTCAACCATTTTCTGTTTTTATTAATATGTCTGAAGTTAGCGATTGCAGCCTTCTCTTTCTACCTTAATGTTTTTAATGATGCTGACCATTTTCTAACATAAATGCACTTTTACCAGTTTTAAAAGCCAGTATAAAAAGATCTTCAACTTGTTTAAATTTACTGTATTCAAAAAAGAGATTCTAACATGTTAGAATATTGTAAAATTTTGATATAATTTTAACTTTTTAAATATAATTTCAATATGTCACAGTTATATAATGTGGATAGGGTTTTCTTTATTTTTTAATTTTTATTTTTTTTAATTAGTTATACATGACAATAGAATGCACTTATATACTTTGATATATCATACATAGATGGGATATAATTTCTCATTAGATTTCTGAGTATAAATATTGTAGAATCACATTGGCCAGACAGTCACCTACATACATACGGTAATAATGTCTGTTTCACTCTACTATCTTTCTTATCCTCATATCCCCTGCCTTCCCCTCCTTTCACTTTCCTCTACCTAATCTAAGGTAATGCTATTCTTTTTTTTTTTTTTTGCATTACAATTCTTAAAATACATATACACCACAATTTTTGTATCTCTGTATATAAAGTATGTTGACACCAATTCAAGTCTTCATACATGTACTTTGTATAATGATGTCCATCACATTCCACAATCCTTGCTAATCCCCTTCCCCCACCCTTTCCCTCCCACTCCCCTTCCCTATCTAGAATTCATCTATTCCTCCCACACTCTCCCTCCATTCCCACTATGAGTCAACCTCTTTATATCAGAGAAAACATTCGGTATTTGGTTTTTGGGGGATTGGCTGACTTCACTTAGCATTATCTTCTCCAATGCCATCCATTTTCCTGCAAATGCCATGTTTTTTTTCTTTTTTTAATGCTGAGTAAAATTCCACTGTGTATATATGCCACATTTTTTTTTTTTTATCCATTCATCTACTGAAGGACATGCTGGTGGGATTGCAAATTGGTGCAGCCAATTTGGAAAGCAGAATGGAGATTCCTTGGAAAACTGGATATGGAACCACCATTTGACCCAGCTATTCCTCTTCTCAGACTATACCCAAAGGACTTAAAAACAGTATACTACAGGGACACAGCCACATCAAAGTTTATAGCAGCACAATTCACAATAGTTTTTCTTTATAAACAAGACAACTGGAAAGAAAATAAATGATTTGCACAAAGTCACATAATCTCTAGACTATAAATGGATTCTGTTTTCTGACTTTTAGTTCATCACAATCTCTATTATGTGACAAAGTTTCTTCACCCTGAATGATATGTAACTACAGCAAACAATTTCATAGTTATGCTAAAAATATTTTCCCAATATTACTTATTGACCTCTAGGATGTGTAGTATTTGTGATTAGCTAGTTTATAAGTTGATTTTTAACTAAAACTGCTTAATAATCAGAATCTTGTATATGAAAAAATTGAATGATTAAAAGGAATTTATGTATTCATATATGTGAATATAACATGCTTTTAGTTTTGTTCCTTTTTTAAAAACATTTTTAAAATATTTTTTAAAGTTGTTTTGACCCTAGTGCCTCGCTTGTGCTAGGCTATGAGCACTCTACCATTCTACTGCTGAGCCACAAGCCTAACCCCTCAGTTTTTTTCTTTACTCTCACTCTAAGTACAATTGACTGCTGGGTGCAGTGGTGCATGCCTGTAATCTCAGTGATTTAAGAGGCTAAGGCAAGAGAATTGCAGGTTCAAAGCCAGCCTCAGCAATTTAGTGAGACCCTAAGCAACTGAGCAAGATCCTGTCTCTAAATGAAATATTAAAAAGGACTAGGGTATTGCTCAGTGGTTAAGCACCCCTGGGTTCAATCCCTGGTACTAGAAAAATATACAATTAACTACTTACAGCTTTGTGAAATCAAATGTATCCTTCTAGTTGGGTTAATAAAAATGCAACTGTGTATTGTCCTGAGGAAATCGAAGGGCAGAAGGATAAGCTCATGGTTAATAATTCTTATTTACAAATGAACTACAAGAATAATAAAGTATTTGAGCAGAACTGAGGCAAGATAACTAACATACAGAGCAACTAAAACGAGAGGTTTAGAGTCAGTATTTTGGAGGGTCAAAGAGGGATTTAAATACCAGTTTCTCTACTGACTACCTCTATGATAACTGACCACTCTGGTTCTTAGATTCTTTCTCTTTGAAACCATGGAAATTCATGGACTTGAAAATTATTTTGACTGTGTTCAAGACTCAAATACACCAATGATCGATCATGGAACTTTAAGCAAAACTAAGTCCCTAATCCTAAGTGTACAAAGTTCTGAATACTCAATGATTTTTTTTAGATCATGTGACCATAATACCCCACCCTTTCTGAGCTGACACAAACTCCTTACAGTTTTTACTTACCCATTTAGTATGAAGAATTCTGCTTTGCTGCTAATATCATCCTATATCCGGTTATATTCTTATCCAGTTTATGGCTCACGTATCATATTGCTTTCCCAAATAAAATAAATAAAAAATTCTGAATTTTAAAGTTCATTTAGTCTCAAAAGTTTTGAATCGAATACTTCAGCTCTATAGCTAGTATCTGTAAGCATGAGCATCTTCATCGAGAAATGAGGGTAAAACTGCATGAGTGTATTAGTCAAGTTTCAACAGGGAAATAGAGCCAATAGGCAATGTAGTATTATAGTCAGGTATTGACTCATGCTATTATGGAGACAGAGAGTCTCACCATGTGCCATCTGTAACCTTAGAACCTAGGAAAGCTAATATAGCATTGATTAGCATTTGGTTCTGAAGACCTGGGAGCCAGAAGTACCAGAGTGTGAGAACATCACTGTCCCACCTCTAGCAGTCAGGCAGGACCATTCAACTTTCCTCCACTTAATGGATTGCATGATGTCCACCTATACTGGTGAGAACCATCTGCTTTTTCCTCAGCCCACCAATTCAAATGGTAATATCTTCTGGAACCCTCTCCAGGACACCCATGAATAATGTTTAATCAGCTATCTAGGTATCCTGTGGCCCAATCAATTGACACATCAAATTGACCATCACGTTGATTACTAAATTGTTATGGAGATAAAATGACATCATGTATGTGAAGCACAGTGCCTGGTAATGGTAAGTATTAATAAATATAAATCTTTATCATTACACTATAGCCTTCTCAATGTCTAGGACTATGGATTCATTCTAGTAAATTTTCTAGGCTTTACCTTTATCTATAATTGAATTAAATTCCCTTTTCCTCCCAATATACCCTATCAGCCAAGGCAGCAGAAACTTGATTCTGCTGTTCCCCATCTCCCCTCTCTATTTGGTTAACACTGAAAATATCTAGAATTTTTCTTTTTGTTTTCTTTTATCTTTGCAATCAGGACATCTCCAGAATAGCACGTCTAATGGCAGTAAAAAATCTTAAAAATTGGACCTCTCTGAAGTACAAACTATAATGTTATGTGGCAAATTAACAGAGTTCATAAAGTTGGACAAAATATATCTTGAGAGTTTGAAAATGCCAAGCAATGAACAGCTAGATAAGACCAGGAGAAAAGCTTGAGGTCTCATCCGTTGCGTCCTATAGGTTTTGTTAAGCAAAAAAACCTGACAGGTTTTCAGTAAGATCACTGTTTATTTACTACAATGGAAGTTTTTTGAGCTAACTCTAGTGTAACAACAACAACAACAACAACAAAAAATGGTGGCATTTGCCACCACTCCACTTCAAGGACAGCAGTGTTTGAGTCACTATTGCTTAAAAGTTGACGTATGCAAACTCAATAGTTTGCTTTTGGAGGTGGAGGAGGATGGTTTCAAAGTGACTTTTATCATGATTGTAATTACCTTTTAATTGTCTGCATGTTATATTTATAATCTACTAAAATAGTGAAGTGTGAAAGACATTTTCTTAAAACACTCATGTTTTGTGTTTATAAAAGTAATACAATCAAAAATTTCCTTAATTTTTAATTTTAAATTCAAACAATGTTTTGTGAATTTTTTAGGATGAGAACTTCAAAGTTAATTATAGCCTGGAAAAAAATTTTCTGCCATCAGAAATTATTGTCATATGAATAATGTGCTGAAGAATTTCAGGGACCAGCTAGCCATTATAAACCCAGAAAATTATAGGCTAGAGAGGAAGAGATGGATTCACCCACACACTTTGTTTCTTAGGGCCCAGAGAAGCAGTAGATCAGATTGTTTTTGGATAAAACTTTGTATTTGCTACTTTTTTTTTTTTTTTTTTGATACCAGGGATTGAACCTGGGGCCATTTAACCACTGAGCATATCCCTAGTCCTTTTTTATTTTATTTTTTTTATTTAGAGACATGGTCTTACTAAGTCCATCAGGGCCTTGCTGAGGCTGGATTTGAACTCACAATCTTCCTGCCTCAACCTTCCAAGCCACTGGTGTATTTGCTACTTTATAAGAGAAGATTAAAGGAAAAAAAATCATGAAAATTCAAAATAATATTGGTCATTCTTAAATTTATTTCTGATTAATAATTTTTAAAAATAATATTTAATTACAGATTGTGGAAAGCACCATTATCATTCTGAGCTTAATATTTCTAAGATCTTTAATTGGTTCAGAGTGGGGCATCCTGAGATTTGCATATTGAACTGTCTGGGATTCTCGATTTTTTTTTTCCCTCCTCTTTCCCTTCACTTTGTACAACTTTGGCACCCTCACTTTCCTATATCACCAATGAAGTCTAAATTTACAAGGATAATCCTAGAAACGAATTCTAAAGGGCAAGGCTCCTAACATCAGTCTTTCCCAGTTATATCTTGGTGGTCAGACAACTGGAGTTGTTTCCCAGTCTAATTTTGCATAGAGCTTCTCAAATGACACCATTTGCAAGACACATTACCAAATGAATTTTGAAACATAACAAAAGTGTGATTTTGGGGGAAGTCATTGAACGAACAAAGATTACAATGTGAGAGGACGAACTTCATTGAAAATCTATAGCATTGCTTCTATTATTTCAATGTTTTTACTATACAAACCATCCTTAACATTTTATTTTGTTTTTATTTAAAGTGCATTCATTTTGACTACATAATGACCACATATATATCACATATGTGTATTGCTTGACTTTTACCTGTATATATGTATATATATATACATATATTGGGTTAATATATAAATATATATATTTATTAACCCAATGTATGTTATATGAAAGAAATAATATTTTTTGCACATAATAATATCCCCACTGAGTAGTATTCATCTCCTGTAGTCCTGGCTTTTCATATAAATTGTGACCTTTTTTTCTGACTTATTCTGAAATCATGGAAGGCTTCATAATGGAAGAGAGTAGGACAAATAGCAATTTAATATTTTCAATTCTTGTGGAAATTTTCTCCTACCAAAGAGATGGGCAGAAATGGTATTTGTGAGTCAAGTACTATTTTGAAATAAATAGAAAAAGTGTGAAATATTATAGAAGCCATTATAAAATGCAAATAGTACAGCCGAGTGGATTAGACAAGGAGGTCTCAGCTGAATTTTCTTGAACCTATTGCTTTATAAACACTGGTCAATGTTTTTCTTCTTACTCTCAGTAAGACACTTTGCACATGTCAGAGATAGGCTAGTCTTAAACAAATCATGATCTTAAAATTTCCCCAATTTTTAAAAGGCTTTTATAATCTCAAAGCATTAGAATTCTAAATTTCAAATTGTTTGTTGTTAATTGTCATGCAGGATAGGGTTAGGTAAAGAGAAGGAGGTGAAATGAGCACTGAGACCCATACTGCAAAGGTATAAGAAGGAATGAAAGAAAAGAAGGGAAGAAAGAGAAGGCTTGAGGTGTTTAATTAGTAGAGATGATGCTAGATTCTGAAGCCCGGAATTTCTACTAGATGGTTGAGCTAGTCCACTCTGACCTCCAGTCAAACAACATAGTGCTAACATGGGCTTAAAATGCATCCCTATTGTTCTTTCTTTACAATGCCATTTCTCCATTCCACGCCTCATTTGTACTCATTTTAGCAATACTATTTCTAACTCTGAAAAACATTTTTTTTTTGCGAATCAGTATTAAATTTCCAAAACATACATTGAAATGCCTTTCAATTAATACATTTAAAATTTTGTTGAAATGGAAGCATTTAAAATTCAGGCAAAAGAACTTAACACTAAACAAGGTCAGTCACACTGGGCAGGACTGCCGATTGTGTACTTGAATCAGAAATGCTTATCCAAGAAAGCCAGGTAGTTACCATGGAGAAAGGATGTTCCAGACAGCATGTGATTAGTGGAATGGACATTTTATTTTATGTGGGCAGGAGTTATTATAGGGTTTTGGTTAGCTGTGAGTTTCTTTGCAATTTTGTTGCCTCATTGGAGATAAACTAATGTTACTTAGTATCTGCATGTAATTTTTTTTCTCTCAAAATACTGTGTCACAAAACAGCACAACAAAGCTAGCAGCCCAGGAAATGTGTAGGAGTAAAAAGAAAGAATACTAGGAAAGAGCCTGATTTTTGCTATGATTACCAACATAATCTGCGAGTAATGACTAAAGATAATGCTATAATTCAGAAACAAAAGTTTAGAAAATACTATTAGAAAAATGTTAATCCTTCACATGAAACAATTGAAAATGAAGCTAGCAAATAGTATGGAAAAAATACAGAAAAGCATTAAAAGTTTAAAAAAGAAATTCTATGTATGATTTCACTGTTTTGAATTGACTTAGTTAAGTAACATTATATTTTAAGCTTCTTTCCATTTTTGGTCTGCATTTTTATTTAATTAAAATAAATTTCATATATAAAATGCTCTACTTTTATTATTTGTATGGAAATAATGGCAATTTCATAAATTACGAATTCTCCATGAGTATTACTTTAATAGCTAAATAATATTTATCAAATGGGTATGTCAGGTTTTTATTCCCCAATATCACTATTGTGAAATGCTTGAATCACTTTTACAAATATTTTTGGACATAAGAATTCTTTTGGTAATTTTTAATTATTTTCTTGCACTAAATTTCTAGAAATGAAGTTATGATAGATGGGATGAAAATGGTAAAAGTCATTTGGAAAAGAGTACTAAGTTCTTTCAAAATTGAAGTTTACATATTTGTAAAAAGTATATGAATACCCATTCCACAAGTGTGTTAGTTCATTTTTGTTACTCTTGACAGGTTCTCCTACTCTACTCTGAGGCATAAAAAAAAAAAAAAAAAAAAAAAAAAAAAAAGGCCTATTTGGCTCACAGTTGTAGAGGAAAAAATGGTGCCAGCATCAGCTCAGCTCTGGTGAGGACCTCATGGTACATGGGACCATAATGGCAGGAGCACATGTGGGAACGAGAGATCACATTGTCAGGAGGACACAGAGTAATGCAGAATTTCCAGCTTGTTCTTAAAGTAATGCAGAATTTCCAGTTTGTTCTTATAACTACTCCCTTTAGTGAACTAACTCAGTGATTTAGTGAACTAAATCAGAATCCCTTGGGTCTGGAGACATAGCTCAGTGGTAGAGTGCTTGCCTAGTACATAGAAGACCCTGGGTTTGATCCCAGGATCAACCAACAAACAAATCCACACCCTCTCCACTTTGCCACAGTGAATACCAAGCCTTATTGGTCAAGTCAGATACAACACATAACAACATGCGTTTGTATATTTGTATATTTGACCATAAGCTAAAATTCATTTTGCATTTCATTTTATTTATGTTTATTAGCCATTTACATTTTCTCTTTGGAAATTGTCTGTTCACAAGTTGCCCCATGTTGCTACTGACATTAGTGCTATTCTTTAAATAACCCCTTTGTGAAAATTTTAGCAAATATTATTCTAGATTTTTAAAGGATTTTATTTTAAAAACGGAAGCACTTGCTATTTGCTTTGTCCATCTTATGTGATATTTTATTAGTTGAGAATTTAATATTTCTTTAGTTGGGAATGTTTCCATTGTGAGTGACCACAGTGTTTTGGACAAAGGTGGGTAGATCTGCTGGTCCATCAAGTTGGGAAGGGGACATACCTGGGCAGGAGAAGTTGAGACTGAATGCCACTAAGATGCTTCCTTCTCTCTCACCTCCCTTCCACTTGCCAGTTTCATTTTCTCCTTGCAGTCAGCAAGTGGTCAGCAGCCATTCATGCCCTCCCAGCTCTGCCACCAGAGAGTAAGTCCGTCCCTGTCCCTGCTAGAGCCTTCTTAAGAATGGATTTCAGTTGTCACAGCATGGGAACATGCCAAAGGATAAGGTGGGTCTGATTATGCGTATTAGAGGACCCCATTGGCACATATGGTTTCATGGGGAGGAGGGGGTCAATATCCTCAAAAGGATCTAGGACATTTCCTGTAATAAACACAGGGGAAAAAAGATACTGGGCTGACAAAAAAGAAATTGGGACTCTGAGGTGGGATGAGACTTTTCTTCAATGTTCTGTTGGAATTTGTTTCCCTGTTTGGGGTTTACAGGGCTTCATAAACATGCTTTCAACCCTTAAGCTCTTCCCTCTCACCAGAATGTGGAGCCAGCTGAGAAATACAGGAGGGCATCAGACAGATGGCAATTAACACATTGATTGTCTTGCTTATATAATGCTTTTTGGAGAAAACAGCACACTTATTGCCCAACAATTGGGTTCTTAATGTGGAACTTTTTAATTGAGCTTATACCTTCCTGCTTCAGGCCTGCACCTAGTAAGTGCAGGGCCTTTCTTTGTAAGCTTAATACTGGATGAATGGCATATCTAAGTACCTCCCAAAGACAGGCAGATCCAAGTATAGAGGGCATCTCCCCTGAGAGTGAATAGACTGAAACTGAAATTAAGATCTCTAGATATCACAGGATTGAGTGGTTGGTGCAAATAGATTTCTCAGAGTTCTTAAAACAAAAACCTCTGGGTCAAGCATTTTGACAAGGTAAGAGAAGAGCAAGGGAAAAGAGGCTTTTCTGCTGCTGAGCCTTGTGTCTGTGTATATGCTGTGGCCATTTAAATCAATACCAGTGACCATCATTACTCGGCTCTGCCATCGCCACTGACATTCTGGCATAGGATATGCAACTACCTTAACTTTTAATGGGCATCATGGTTCAATGTCTTCAAACCTGTTTCCTCTACAGCATAAAGAAAAGTTGGAGTCTGTCTTGGTCTGGTTTGTTGCATGAGGGAATATTTGAGACTGCATTTTTTTAAAGGGATTTATTCAGCTCAAGGTTCCAGAAGCTGGAAAGCTCAGGATCAGATTGCTACATATGCTTCAACTCATGGCAGAATGCAGGAAGGCAAGAGGACGTGTGGGGAAGAGGCAAGAAACAAGAACCTTGCTTATAACAACCCACTCTTGGGGTAACTGACCCAGTCCCATAAGAAAAGCTTTAGTCCATCCATGTGGGCTCTACCTTCATGACCCAACAGCTTCCCACTAGGCCCTGCCCTGCAATACTATCACATCAAGGATCAAACCCATCAGAGATTTTGGTGGGAACAAGCCATATTCAAACCACTGCAGAGCCAAATGAATGATCTATAGAGTCTGATGTTCTCACGTTTACTTTCATCTAGGACTATCAGATTGCAACTTAACACTATTTTTCATGCTGACACATCTAAGTCTAATATTTGGGTTCAAAAATATCATTACCAAATTTTGCCTTGCAACTTTGCTTTGGGGTTTAAACACATTTGCCTTTATATCTTTGAGAAGCCATGTCTTTTACAAAGTTGTTGTTTGTTTACAACTGAAATCGCATTTTTTTAAAAAAAAAGTGGGTATGTATATTAATTGTATATATTAATTGCAGAAATCCATATTCCCTTATTTTTTCTACCTTTCAATAATGGTCCAGACACATTAGCTTTCTACCTTTCAATAATGGTCCAGACACATTAGCTTTTAGCTTTATTGAAAGGTAGAAAAAATAAGCTATTTAAAGGCTTCTTGGGTGGGCATGACTTTTTCATAGTCTCATCTCCAGGTTGGAATTATTGCAATTTCCAAAAGGGGCGTAGTTCTCAAGTAAGTAATTTGAAAAACAGAAGACTAAGAGCAATGAGAGTTGGACATGCAGCCAAAAATGAAGACAAGACAGAGAGTAAAATAGGAGAGAATGCCTGGAAAAATGAGGAGATGCAAATGAGACATGTCTACATTTTTGTGGCTTTAATAAACCAGAATATAGACATTAGCACACATTTTAGATCTTCATGAATGACTGATTCAACTTTGCATGAATGTCATTTTATTATTCTTGTAGGTCTTTGGAAGATAAAACCTCATCTATTTGACCCTCAATTATTCCCAGAAGAGGTGGAAAACCAGGAAAGTTTTAATAATATTGATTTAGTCTAGTGACTTTGCTTAATATATAGTTTAGTTATTGACGACTGATTTTCTTCCAGGTATTTTTAAAATTCTTTCAGTTCGATGTTCCTATTGAACAGTGGTCTCCAAACTTTCCTGTGCAGCAGAATCCCCTAGAGAACTTATTAAAACATGGTGCTCTTTCCCAGTTTTAGTCTTTGATTGGAATAGGTCTGAGATGGAGCCTGAGAATTTGCATTTCTGTGAAGTTCCCGGATGATACTGCTGCTGGTCCAAGAATCAACTTCTCAATGCTGTAGAAAATTGGTTGTGATTTGGAACTGGAGGTACCTGATATGTTCACTTGTCAGAAGCTTCAGTTTGGGGTTTTAAAGGGAGCTAAGTCTCTGAGTGGTGGCTGCTTATTCGTGAAAATTTCTGAGACCTATGTGAATATAGTTTTATTAGCAGGTAAAGATGACTTATGAGTATTCCTGTTGTGGTTCTATAGTGACCGTGCTGTAAACAGATCATTTATTCTACTGTAATCTCAGTTTGATTCAGGAGCTGCTCTTCAAGGACTATCTTTTCTCAGTGTATCTTGCACCTTGAACATTGACTTGTGTAGAAAGGAATGATGAGGAAAATAAATAAAAGCAAGTCTGTCATG
Organism: Callospermophilus lateralis; assembly: GCF_048772815.1. NCBI lineage: Eukaryota > Metazoa > Chordata > Mammalia > Rodentia > Sciuridae > Callospermophilus > Callospermophilus lateralis. Next base: position 18,068,534 of record NC_135308.1, on the reverse strand, counting down.
TCAAGAAATGCATTTTTATAAAGTAGCTATTGTTTCAGCTGCCGAAATCAGAAATTGAATGCTTGGTTTACAAATGATTTCAAACAATTCTTCTAAATATGGTATCATATTTCTGTAGGTTTCTGAAGGCACCTATAGAAAAACATACTGAAATATACTCTTGACTCTTCAACTGGGATCAGACACTAATTTACATTTTTCCCCCTCCTAACCCCAAGGAATTGAAATGGAAAGATATGAAAGACTAGTACATTGAGGGAAAATAACTGATTTCACTTTCAAGCAAAAAATGCCTACCACCACCTTTTATTAACAATATAATCATCTCCTGCAGGCTCTGTGCTTGAGCTGTATATGTAATAGTACCAGAAAGAGTGTGTGGTGCAAAGCTAAAGGTTATTTAACACTTGCTGGGTTTAATTAAAATGCAAAGCTTAAAAACACATATGGATTCAGATCAGGAAAGGGACTCTTTAAGTACATATTTTATATTGAGAAAAAATTATTTTAAAACATTCAGAAATAACTTTCCAATGATGTCTAGCCACATGGACCCTCTTTCCAGAAATTTCATCTAGAGTATTTTAGCAAGAATTCAACAGACTTAACAGTACAGGCTGTCTGAGGAAATACTTAAAGATTAATTCGGGTGAGTCAAGTAGCAAGTAGGTACCTTTACCTCTCCAACAGCTTGAATATGACCATCTCTGCCATGTGAGTGTGACAGGTCTAAGTCACCATTTGAATAGGCAGGATACTGACTCCCTAACACCGTGCTTACTGTGACTGTGACAAGTCACAGGATAACTTTAACTGATCCACCCTTGGCGCTCTCACCAGAATACAGGGCTACATTTTGTTATTTATCTTTCTTTTGTAAAAACAATGAGGCCTCCTCAGTAGCAGTAGGTGCAAAGCTGCAGAGTACAGGCCCTGTGCAAATCAACTGAAATTTTGGTTAATGGTTTTCTCTCAAGAATTGAATGTGTTGAATGCATTTTCAAAATTACTTTTGCTTTCCAATTTCAAACCTTTTCACGCTGATACAAAGAAATGTTCATTAAAATGCTCCTGTGGAAAAACATAGCACTGCAGCAAATGTGGGTTTTTAAAAAGTAACGATTTTGCTAACCATAGTTATCTAAAAATACAAATATTCATATATTAATTAATGAGTTAATATCATTAAATAAGTAAATTACAGTCTTTTCAAGTGTATCTGGTTTTGTTACCATACTGCTTTCAGTATTTTGAATACCTGTTTCGTACCTAGCACAGAGCTCCATATTACCAATTTACAGTTTAGGTTCAGAGGTAGAGTGCTCGCCTAGCATGCATGAGGCACTGAGTTCAATCCTCAGCACCACATAAAAATAAAATACATTGTGTCCACCTATGAATAAAAACAAATATTTAAAAGTAAATATATATATACACATACACATATGTGCATGTATATATGTTTGAATGTATATTTGTGTACGTGTGTGTGTGTGTGTGTGTGTATATATATATATATATATATATATATATATAGAGAGAGAGAGAGAGAGAGAGAGAGAGAGAAATTTATATATCTATCTGTTTAGTCCTGCCATTTTTATTTAAAGGAGGGAACCACAGATAAAGCAAAAATGCACTAGAGCTTTGATAGGGGATAGACACCAGATATTGAAGGTGCGGACCTATTCAGTAATCCTTTAAGGGAATGGGGGCATTCCTTATTTTTTGAGGGATGAAATAGGAAAAAAGTTCAAGAAAGCTAAAGGTAAGTGTTAAACTGGCAACTAAAAGTCCACCAAAACTCTGCAAACGACTACAGTCATTTACACCTTAATTATCTCCTGAAATAGGATTGCCAGTCTATGTGAGACATTAGATTCAGAGGTCTAACAAACATTTAGCACTTCAGCAACCTAAATTTTAAAATTGAAAAAGAAAAGAAAAAGAACTCTCTCTGAGATTTAAAATTACCCCACTGGTAAACTATCTACTCAATACTTTCCAGTAATAAAAAAGAAAAAAAAAATAAGAACTAATACATGAACAACATGGATGAATCTCAAAACCTAACACCAAAGGAAAGAAGCCGGTCACAAAAAGTATATGTTTAAATATTCTATTTGTATGAAGTTAAAAAACAGGAAAAAGTTAATAGAAAGTGATAGAAGTCTGACTACTTGTTACCTCTAAGGAAAAGGAATCTACTGAAAAGGGGAAATAGAGAGCATATCAGGGTGCTGAAAGTAGAGAATATTTTGACTTAAGTGAATGCATGTGTGTACACATGTGTCACCCTTCATTGTATCTACCTTAAGAGTAGTGTGCATCACTGGCTGCATGTTCCACCTTAGTGGGGAAAAAAGTAAAAACAAATGACTATAAATAATCCCAGTGATTTTTAGAAATACAACTTAAACTGTTTAGGCATAGTATCTTCTTCTTTTTTTTTTTTTTTTTTTGTTTTGAGAGAGAGAGAGAAAGAAAGAGAGAGAATTTTTTTTAATATTTATTTTTTTTTAGTTTTCGGTGGACACAACATCTTTGTTTGTATGTGGTGCTGAGAATCGAACCCGGGCCGCACACATGCCAGGCAAGCATGCTACCACTTGAGCCACATCCCCAGCCCCATAGTATCTTCTTAATAGAACAAAAGTCAGAGTTTACTTAGATAACTTTGGAAAACTTTTAAGTAGATATCTAGGGAAATTTTTTTAAGGAAATGGTTTATAAATATTACAGTCTGTCTTTATATTGGCAGTGTAGGGTTATTCCTAACAGTCCATTAGAAATCCTCCCAAGATCATAAATTTATGGATTATCTATGACTAAAACAGAAAATTTAGGATTCACCCTTCATAATTTCTGGGTAAAAACAAAGCAAAACTACAAAAACCCCAGATAAATCATGGAGTTTTGTGGGGTTGTTTTTTTTGGGTGGAGGATGTTTTCTTTCAACAACACAAGTTTTTATTTTCTCTCCAATTCCCCAGTGCCACAGTGATGGTATAACAGATTCTTTAAGAATTGCTAATGGAAAGAATGTGGAAGTTAGAGACTGTCTTTTGTGAATGCCAGTTACAGACAGGAGCAGTCTTAGCGCCTGGTGTTCTTCCCCTTGAGTATTTCAGCTCACAGTTCAGAAATAGTCTACAGGATTTAAGAGGAAAACAATTGATTTCAGAGACACCTCCAACTCCTTGGTCATTACCTGTTTATTGGCTGATGTGAGAACTAACCTCATTCCCTGGGGTGTGGAGGCCTACAGCACCTTGCCCCATGTCTTTCCCTGATGGAACATCTGAGAGAATATTTTCATTTAAAAGATTTGCAGTTCCTTCTAGCAGTGATTCTTGAGGGTTTGTAGAGTCTAAAGACTCTATCATAGAAAAATCAGTTTAAAAAGTAACACATGAAATAATTGTACTTGGTTTCTTTCTTAAATGAAGTGAAATGGAAGTCAAATAGATTTCATCATAGAAAATAGGCTACAATTATGTTTTGTATATCTTCTTATTATCCCTGGAATTCTCTCTGCTTAACATATAGATAGACAATTAGAGACAGCTATTTTATGTTATTGTTAATGGCTGTAAATTATTATTTAAAATATTATTATAGTAAAGAGAAGAGATCCTTAAGAATTATATGTTGAGTATATTAATAACAAATATATCAAAGGAAAAGTATGTTAAAAAGATAGCATATGCATGCTATTATATGCTAAAAAACACTGGTTTACAATTGATAATAGCATATAATTAAAAATTTAGAATAAAAATAAGAAAAATCAAATTAAAACATTTACATCTTAAACTCTCAGTCACTAAAGAAAGAAATGGTGGTTAATACATTGTTTAAAGTTTTCTAAAGATATTGAATGTTTTAAAGAAATTTTATCTAGTTAAGAAACATCAAATATTTGTGTGTGTATGCATTAGTATTTTTATTATTAGGTCTCGATTGACTTAAAGTAATATGACTTTTTACATACCGGTTCACAATAGGTTGATTTAACAAAGAATTAAACCTACTTAAATTATTTGTACTTTAACAAGTATTCTGACCACTTTTGCAAGCTATACAATGTACACTATTCCTCTTCTTATTGGATTAGGAATCTGCCCTTACAACCTCAATTAACTTGACTTCCCTGTGGGCCCTTTTTCCAAATTTCTCATTGGACTAGGGTTTCAACATACAAATTTTGGACGGGGAGGACACCATTTAGTCCATAACACTCCATAGGTACTAATATTTATCCTCTTTTAAAAAACATTCATTCAGCCAAGGGCTCTCAAAACTTCAAATTAAAGGTGTAAGAAACATAAATTGACAGTTGAAATTTGCCGCAGTCCGGCTGCAGCAAAATAACCAGGGGCGGGGGGTGGGGGACGAACAACTTGTGTACATTGATACAGCAGGAGTAGGAGCCGTTTATTGTAGGACAGGAGGGGTATATATACATTCCACACAGCTTATCTTAATTAACATAAACTAGATAAAGCAGTCAACCAATAAGGAATCTCTACACTTAATGGTTCGCTGGCATTACTTCACAAACCACTCACCCTGACAAAATGCCAGGCGCCATCTTGACTTGTTTACAGACCCTAACAGAAATTCACAGACACGAAATATAAATTCAGAAGCTTCTCACGAGTGTGAACAGAATCAAGAATAAAGACAGCAAACTCAGACCCAGAAAGACACACTTCTACAATTATTAGCACAAAATATCAACCATGTATAATAAGTTAAGAGAAATAAAAGAGAAACTATAGATCATAAATAAAGATTTATAGAAGACCAGAAGACTTGGAAAAGAATCAGTGAAACTCTAGAAGTAAAAAATGATAATTGAAATTTAAAACTCAATTGATAAGTTAAGGAGCAGATTGAAAAGATTAGTTCAAGAAAGTTTGGAGAGCTGAAGTAGTAAACCAAGGATCCAAAACTTAGCACAGAAAAAAATAAGTGTAAATTGTGATGTGAGTTAAAACTAAGAATAACGTAAAAATGTCTAACATGTTTGTCTAGACTTCAGGAAGGAAATTATAGAGAAAAGGGGATATGACAATATTTGATGAGATAATATTTGGCAGCTTCAAGAACTGTTGAAAAATATCCATCCCACACAGGAAGTCCAGATAATCAATCAATCTCTCTCTCTCTCTCTCTCTCTCTCTCTCTCTCTCTCTCTCTCACACACACACACACACACACACACACACACACACACATATCTCTGTTAAAGGACTGCCATCTTCTTGATAGCAAAATGGAAAACTGAGAGTAGAATAAAATTATTCTCAGTATATCAGAAGAAACACACACACACACACACACACACACACACACACACACCCTCCACAAACTTAAACTGCATTTTGAGAGAAATAAAAGACAGAACTGGGCAGAGTTTACTACCAACAGACTATTTTACAAGTAAATTCTAAGATATGTCTTAATAATTGGAAAATGATCTTAAGTAGAAGATCTGAAACACAATAAGGAGAAGTAAAAATTAAAATATGTCAATATCTAAGTTATGAGGTTAAGAATAAGTAGAAATAAAATATTAGACAAAATTGTCATAAAAAATTGTGTGATGCAATCAGAACTAAAGCATCTCCATTACTCAGGAAGAGGGTAGATTCATTGATACGCTGCACACTTCATTAAGTATAAAGGTAAAAGCTATGGAATTACTAAAAATGAGCTCTACAAATACAATTATCAAAACAGTGGAGAGAAAATATTAGAATGGGGGAAAGGAACAAACCAAAATAAGGCCCAAAGTTATGGGAATACATATAAAATATCACAAAAGATACAAATGAAATATACTTAACAAGTATAAGAGAAAGATTGTTAGATTTGTGAAAAGTAAGTAAATACAGTGCGGTGCTATTTTTAAGATTTGCACCTTAAACTTAAGGACACAGGAAAGTCCAAAGATGACAGTAAGAAGCATGTACAGCAAACACTACCCCTCTACCTTTCCCCTGCCCACGGAAAAGAACAACAAACTGTCGTGCCTATAAAAATGACAAATTAGAATCAACAGCAAAAATATATTGCTAGAGAGAAAACTGACTACTTACTGACAAAAGTTTCAATTTCCTAAGAGAACATGATGATTACAAATTGATATCTCTTAAATAACTTTCAAAACTTGGCAGAATTACCCACAGTCATTGATAAATCCATGGCATAAGTAAAATGTTTAACACATTTCAGTAAATGACAGTTAAATGAAAAAAAAAAAAAAACTAACCAATTCCTAAATGTTATATTGTAAAGACTAACAAGACTGAATTTCTAGAAGTACAAGTAAAAAGTAGTTAGAAAATATCATAAGATGTCTGGGAATTAATCCAACCAAAGATGTGCAACATCTATGTTACAAATTATAAAATTTTATTGAAAGGCAATAAAAGAAGCCTAAATGTGATTGGATAGGAAAAATCAATTTCACAAACTGACATTTTTATGAATTTGATTTACAGATATAATTCAATTTCAATCAACAGAGATTTTTCTGAAAATTGATAATTTAGTTCTAAAATTTATATGGAAAAAACAGATAAAGAACCGTCATGACAGGTTGGAAGAAGATTGAGATCAGAGACAATAGTCAAAGTACTGATAGGATGTTCTTATGTTAATTTTAATTCTGGATTTAAACATGTCTGTTTTACCATTTTAGCCCCCAAGTTTATTTTATATACATTTTATGTCATGTGCTCTATTTAACAATAAATTATTTTTGGAAATTCATACAGTATAAATTTGAAACTCATTTCTTTGTGGAGTCAACAACTAAAAAATAGGATAACTTACAGGTATACATATAGATTTCTTACTAATAGTTACTTACTTTTGAAAACTAAAATGCATTTTAATATAAAAATAATACATTTCTAATTTATATTACTTGGAAAATATGAAGAAATGAATAAAAAAGTCACTACAACCCAAACCATTCACCTTGACCACCATGAATATTGCTATATCTCTCCTAGTCATTTTATCCATGAAAATGTGTGTCCATGTTTGTGCATTTGTTTGTAAACTTTGATAAAATTATTGTATTATATGTTCATTTTGTGTTATTTATTTTATTTGCCATTACAAATTATTATTTAATGTGCTTGTAACCTCATAAACACACTGGATATTTTTTTAAAAAAAAACAAAGGTACAGTTGAAAATTATAATTGCTCAAGCAATTCTTTCAAGAAATAGCAATATTTTACAAAACAAAACTAGAAAACTCAGCAAAGAGGGCTAATATAGCAAGGAAAATGCCTAATTGTAGGGAATATGTGTTTTCAGCTCCCCCTCCCCCACTGAAAAATGGCAGGGGATAAGAGATGATGCACATCTCATCCATTGGGGTTTGTCTGAATTATAATACTTCACACTACATAACTGAAGTGAATTTGTTAGTTATTAAACATACTCTACTGTCACCTATATCTTAAAAGAACAAATTTTAAAACTAACAAAACTTTAAAAAAAAAAAGGAAAAGAAAATGCAGTACAAAGGGTTTTCCTCTGTGCTTCCCTTACAGAGACTGTTCCCAATAGTTTGCATAAAAGATGCCATTATTTCAAGTCCTGAGAAAGGGAATATTATATTGAACTTAATAGTATGACCAAACACTTAATACACTATGCTTTCATCTCATTACTAAAATCAGAATTATCTTCAAAGCCAGGGAATCCCCTGAGCAGTGCTCCAAGGGAGAAATTTCTAGCAGGTTGACAAATTCTTCCTATGAGGTCCATATCTTTTCCTCCAGCTCGCAGAAGAGAATTACAGGCCTTGGGGTGGATCTGGTCCCCAGCAAGTTATTTTATAAATCCTCCAATGCCAGCACCACTTGAGATTTTTCTACATGCTGTTTTCAGTAGGTGAAGTATATTCCTGTCATCCCCGAACTAGAAAGAGAAGGATGGTATTTGCATTGCCATGGCAACCTGCTTCTCTAGGTGACATTTTTTTTTCTTGTTTATTTCCACTTTTCATTTAGGGATAACATTTTTTAATCTCCTTTTAATTGAGAAAATAAGTTGGGTGTGCACAGAAAGGGAGAAAACTAAAATTTACATAACATCTGCTATATGTCAGGCACTGTGCTAAGTGTTTATATACCCTGTTGCATTCATTCCTCCAAGGGTTCTGAGAGGAAAGAGGTCTCATTTTGGAGAGTAGACATAAATTTCAATATTTTTCTGTGCTTATGGTCAAGAAATTACAAATTTACGGGGCCAGGGTCTCAGAGCTTGGTGTCTCTAATTTCCAGGCTGGTGACTCTTTTACTACTCCACACTTTCTCTGGCAGTTTTTATTTTCTGTCTGGGCTCCTAATGTAACTCTCCCATAAGGCTGGCAACCACCTTGAATACCAGTAAGTACATGGCAATATGTATTTTTTAAGTGTTGTGGTTCTTAATGTTTAATTATAATTTCCATATATAGAAAATTGCATCTAAATTAGGAATGACTGATTATGTTGTACTCTTCAGTTAAAATAGTTATTCAAATGCTCTAATTGCATTTGATGTGCTGTAGAAGATGATACCAATTAAGTAGTTAGAACTTAGCTTACATATCATGAGGATTTAGTTATATCACTATGTAAGAATTATATCTATATTTTAATACAAATTTATAGATAGAGGCTATGAAATATGCATTGCAAATATGAGATTATGAAGATCACTATGTGTTTGTTGAACAGGAGAGATCTCTATGGGTCATATTTTGGGTCTGTCACTCAGAAGAGCAAAGCAACAAGCATGAATTACATTTACAAGCCATTGAATTCAAATTAAGTTGGCTATTCAATTTTTATTTAAAGTCCAAATGTTTATTAAAAATTAGATCTCATTTCCTTTACATTTTTATAGGGATTTTTTTTCTCAAACTAAAGAATGTGAAGGCTAATATAGAAAACTCCTTTGTAAAAGACTTAATGAGCTATTTGAATAGTCCTGATGTAATACTCTTGTTATTTTAAAGGTGTTGACTTCAGTTGCAGTAATAAATCAGTGGAAATTCTTTTCAAAGATCCTATCATTAACAGAGACACAGTTTTAGTAAAATGAAAGAGACTTTTTTGGCGGGGGGCGGGGATTCTGAGATTGAACTCAGGGGCACTCGACCACTGAGCCACACCCCAGCCCTATTTTGTATTTTATTCAGAGACAGGGTCTCACTGAGTTGCTTAGTGCCTAGCTTCTGCTGAGTCTGGCTTTGAACTTGTGATGCCTTGACCTCCCAAGGTGCTGGGATTGCAGGCACATGCTGCTATGTCCACCTAGATATTTTAATATTAGAAAGAATGTGACATGGTAGTTTAAAAAACCACGTCCATTTCTTTTTCTTCTTAATTCCCAGCAAGTAAAGGTCTCAGAACTAGTTATTGTTTGGAGAGTCTGAGGGACATTGGCATTCAAAAGCAAGACAGTTATGGACTAGGGGATGGCTGTGAAAGCAGAAGGCATGGGATGCTTATCAGAAGTTTAGGAATGATAGGTCAGAGAAGGAATGGCCAGTAGAATGGAGAGGGATTGTTAAGACCCTGGAAATACGCTTTGTTCATAGGTGATCAGAGAGGAATCCAAGAACAAAAGAAACAGAGGATGCAAGATGAAACTGGAAGTCATGTTGGCTAAAGAAGATGGGGAAAAATACCTGGGATCTGCTTGTGTGGAGAGCAAGCATACTTTCTTTAGCATTAGCACCTTAACTCTCATCCTACAGTCCCTGTAATAACCACCCTTGTCAATCAGAGGTGGTTTTGAATTGGTATGATGCCATATTCTAACATAAAAACATGTTTTGATTGACAAATTATTCTGGAAAGTTAATATGAATATGTATAATATCCAGAGCACAAAAAATGTCAAGACATTATGGTTCTTATTTATAATTACCTTTACATGAAACTAGAGTCCTCAAAATAAGTGCATGGTGATATTATTTTGAATTTCGATACTATGTGAGTAGCTTTTACATGGACACATTCTGATAAAAACCCATCCATAATGAATGAATGCAACCATAGCATATAAAATGTACGATGGCTGTATATCCACACCTGTCACACGTCTAAATCAGATGGGTACACCTTCAGCTAGCAGAAGAAAACCCCTTCTTATATTCCTGGCTTGGTAGTGAGTAAATGTTCTCCTACAGTGTTATTTTGTTTATTGTGCTTCTGGAGACCCTCAGGTGCTGTGCTTTTTATTCTGAATTCAGTGTTAGAAGAGCCTCCCCATGCTATAAACCAGAGAGCAAATAAATGAGTCCTTTTTCTCCTTTTTTGAACACATATCAAAAGAAACTTAAAACATGATAAGAGTATTCATTGCTGGGAGATGTTTAATGAGAAACTTTCCCTGATATAAATACTTGCCCTTAATTACATTTCCTGCATGCCACGACTCCTTCAGCCAGGTCACCTAGCAGCCCAGGAACACGATTCTATCCCTCCTGTCACTGCTGAGAATGTTTTTATTCACTTACTTCTCTTCCCAGGTACCTAACATACTGGCCTACTTTCTGGCTGAGTCCCTAGAAATCTTGTTTTAGTTTGAGTTCATCTGGGCTATTAGAAGGCAAAAAATTCCTGCATATGCTGCAGTTACAGGGTCCAGATTCATCATTTCTCTGGATTTGTCTCCTAAGAATTTTTCTTTCAACCCATTAGTTTCTAGGATAAGAATAATCTGATTTTACTCAGAAAAGCTGGTGGTTTTTCTTTCAGGTCTTTGCATAGCTGAAGACATTATTGGCACCTAAGTAAAATATGCATAGACAGACAAAATATTCTGTCTTCTGAGACCTTATGGAAATCTGCCCTATTAATAGCTACATTAGATGGGAGTTGTGGATTTTTTGTCATTTCAGCATCTTTCTTCTCTTTAGCGGTGTTAGTTTTTGTGTTTGATATTGAGTAATTTAACAGAGACACTACTATCTGACTTTTCTGGGCTAAGGGCATTTGATTTCATGAATTACCACAATAAAGACTCTTCTGATCTTTTGGAAAAGATTAAAACATTAGAAAAATTAAGCACTATAAAACTGAGTGTTTCTTTTTAAATTTCTTTATTAAACACAGTGAACAAATAATTACTACATATTTTCTTCTTGTAGGACTGTTTCTTCCAACCATACCTTGGTTATATCTACCAAAGACTGTAAGAATATCAATAAAATGAAAGATAATCAGTAAAACATTTGAAAAGATGAAAATTCTCCTCATCCTATTTATTTACCATGAACCCTTTTTTGTTATTCTTAATGAACTGATGCTCTTGGAACTCTTTGATGTTATATCTTTTCCAAATTTGATAGATAAGATTTTTATTCTTACATAGTGAATGATGGCAATAATAGCATATGTAAAATTGAATTATGGCATTCTGAAACTTTTACTTAATATGTGACTATATTTAAGCATTTTTTTCTTAAGATTCTTCAAAAGTCTCCACATTCCTGATTGTTTCCTTTGCTATGAAGAAGCTTTTTAGTTTGATGTCATACCATTTATTCATTCTTGATTTTACTTCTTACCCTTTGGGAGTCCTATTAAAGAAGTCAGTTCCTAAGCCGACATAGTGAAAATTTGGGCCAACTTTTTCTTCTAGTAGGGTCTCTGATCTAATGCCTAGGTCCTGGATTGAGTTGAGTTTTGTGCTGGATGAGAGATAGGGATTTAATTTCATTTTGCTATGTATGGATTTCCAGTTTTCCCAGGACCATTTGTCAAAGAGGCTATCTTTTTCTCAACGTATGTTTTTGGCATGTTTGTCAAGTATGAGGTAACTGTATTTATGTGGGTTTGTCTCTGTGTCCTCTATTTTGTACCATTGGTCTATGTGTCTGTTTTGGTGGGTATACCATGCTATTTTTATTACTATAACTCTGTAGTATAATTTAAGGTCCGGTGTTGTGATGCCTAGTGTTTCACTCTTCTTGCTAAGGATTGCTTTGGCTATTCTGGGTCTCTTATTTTTCCAAATAATTTTATGACTGGTGTGCTATCGAACAGTAGTTTGACTGTAGGTTACAATATGTTCTGTGTGTTTCAAAAAGAAATTTGAAAGGGTTTTTAATATCTTTACCATAAATAAATATAAACATTAGAGTAGATAGTTATGTTTACTCTGATTTGAACATTGTATGATGTATACATGTATTGAAATATCATGTGATACCCCATGTATACCCCATAAGTATGCATACTTTCTGTTTTTATGTATCAGGAAAAAAATAATTTATACTTCTTATAATAAAATGTTATTGAGCTAATAATGTTTTTAAATATGGTTTTGGAATTTAACCCAAATAATAAATAAATATCCATGAGTCCATAATGACATTGAAATGCATTTAAATAAATAAGTAAAAAAAATTCCAAACAAAAATATATAAGGAACAAGAGAAATAGAAAGTCACCCTTAGACAACCCAGTGATGATTGCAGTAGTCAAGATTCATTGACAATTGTGAAAATTAGAGGAAAAACTCAAGGTCATTTTTTTATTACTGGTACATTATTATTATACATAATAGTGGGAATCGTTGTGACATAGTCATAAGTGCACATAATCTAATTTGATCAATTTTTTTCTCCAGCATTCACCTTTCCCCTCCCCCTGATTCCCACCCCTTCCTCAGCACTATTGATCTCCCTTCTATTGCATGAGGTCCTGTTGTTTTCATTTTATTCTATCTAGCTTCCACATATGAGAGAAAACATACAACTCTGGACTTTTTGAATCTGGTTTATATTGCTATACAAGATGTTCTCTGGTTATATGTGTTTCCTTGCATATGACATAATTTCATTCTTCTTTATAGCTGAGTAAAACTCCATTGTGTATATAAAACACATTTTCTTTACACATTCATCCACTGAAGCACACCCAGGCTGGTTCCACAGTTTGGCTATTGTGAATTGCACTGCTATAAACATTAGTATGCATGTACCACTGTAGTATGATTTAAAAATTCTTTGCCTCAAAGTGTATTTTGTAAAATATTTATTAATCATGTGATGGTTCAAACATCCCTCCACAAATTCTTAGAGATCATTCCCTGCAGGAAGTGACTCTTAAGTCTGAAACCTAGAGTGTAGGCTGGATTTAGTGGCTCCCATTTAATAAGTAAAATGCAGAAGGGGATAATTACTCTAAGCAGAAACCTGGCAGACACCGCCTGATCCAGCGACCCAGGTTAGCATCACCAGCACTAAGCCTATCGATACTGTGCACCTCCCAACATGGTTCAAGGAGAAAGGCATTCCCCTCTCTTGTACTCTCTCCCAAAACCTGCAGCCCAAATCTAATAATGAGAAAACACAGACAAACTCAAATTGACAGACAACACATAAAATACCTGGCTTGTACTCTTTAAAGGTGTCAAGGTCATGAAAAACAAGAAAATGCTAAAAACCATCACAGATCAGAGAAGACTAAGAAAACCTGCTGAATAAATGTGATATAGTGTCATAGCTTAGATCCTGGGACAGAAAAACACAGTAGTGGAAACATTAGGGACAGATGAATGAAGTCTGTAGTTTGATTAATACTGTACCAGTGGTGTCATTTACTCTGATAACATTGGGGCTAGCATTCTTTGTCTTAATTTTGTAACTCTTCTGTAAACCTAAAGTTTTTCAAACTCAAACAATTTTTTATTGTTGCAAAAAAGTACATACAATTAATTTACCAAGTTAATCTTCCTGGTCTTTAGGGTCAGCAGCATGACTTCTGCAAATTTCTCTGTCTTCTGCTTTCTTTGTCACCTCTCCTTCTCTGACTTGTACCCTTCTGCCTCCCTCTTATGAGGACACTTTTGATTATATCGACCTGCTGATATGACTGAAAATGTCCTCAATATACTAAGTATATGCACATTGTTATGAAATAGACCTCCAGAACTTTCTTATCATGAAAATCTGAATGCTATACCCATTAAAATCTATACCCTTCTTATCCTTTCCTCTAGCCCTTGGCAACTGTTTTCCATATTTCATATGATTAGAATCATACAATATTTGTCATTTCGTGACCTGCTTATTTCTTTTAGCAAAATGTCCTTAAAATCTATCCATATTGTATATGCATCAGAATTTTCTTTCTTTTCAAGACTGAATAATATTCCAGTGTTTTCTGTACTATATTTTTTAATCTATTCATCTATCCATAAACATTTGGGTTGTTTACACCTGTTGACTATTGTAAATAATGTTACAATTAACCTGAGTGTTCAGAGATCTTTTTGAGATCCTACTTTGAATTATTTTGAATGTGTACCAATAGGTGGAATTATTGAATTTTATGTTAATTCTATTTTTAATTTTTTTGGAAAACGCCGTAGAGCTTTGCATAGAACTATACCATATTATATTCCTACCAAAAGTGAATAAGGGTTCTAATTTCTCCATATCCTCACCAGGATTTGTTATCTTCTTTTTCAGGGGCGGGGGATACCAGATATTGAACTCAGGGGCACTTGATCGTGGAGCCACATCCCCAGCCCTTTTTTGGTATTTTATTCAGAGACAGGGTCTCATTGAGTTGCATAGTGCCTCATTTTTGCTGAAGCTGGCTTTGAACTTGTGATCCTCCTGTCTCAGTCTCCAGAGCTGCTGGGATCACCAACTTTATTCTTTTTAAGAATAGTTTTGACTATTTGAGGACCATTCAAAATCCATATGAATTTTAGAATTTTAGGATGTTTTTCTCTATTTCTATAAAAACATTATTAGCATTCTGATAGAATTTGCATTGAATCTATAGATCTTTTGGGGTAGTATGACAAGAAACCGAAGAGTTTTTTTAACATGTCACTTTTAACATTTAGTTTTCCAGGAATACTGGTAAAGCTCTTGATTTTGATGAGTACTAAATATTTGTTTACTACTTTTTTTTTTATATTCACCACGCTGCAAATGTCTTATTACTGTTAAGTTTCAAAAAGTTGTTTAATCATTTCCTTATTACTTTTTATTTTCATTTTTTATTATTCTATATTATTGAGACACAGAAATTTCTACTAATATACTCTACCAGTTTGAGATGCCCTTTACGAAAATAATTTTCAGTGCCTATATAACTCAAATCTACATATGCTAATCTAATCTGAATTTTACCATGCTTAATTGGATTTCCATTAATATTTTCAAAATGTCAAAATTGTAGAAGTGGTCAAGTGAATGCATTCATTTCCTAACTGTGCTGTAACAAATTACTACAAACTTGATGGCTTAAAACCACATAGGTTTATTACCTTACATTTCTGAAGATCTGAAGTCCTAAAATCAAGGTGTCATTCCTTCTGGGGGTTCTGTGGAAGCATATTTCCTTCCTTACCCAGCATTTGAGGCAACTCCCGGCTATAAAGACCAGGGTCTTTAGGGTCAGCAGCATGGCCTCTGCAAATTTCTTTGTCTTCTGCTTTCTTTGTCACCTCTCCTTCTCTCACTTGTACCCTTCTGCCTCCCTCTAATGAGAACACTTTTGATTATATCAACCTGCTGATATGACTGAAAAAGTTCTCACCACATCAGAACCCTTATTTTAATCACACGTGCAAAGTCCTTCATGCCATGGATGGTGACACCTTTTCAGATGTTGGGGACTTGGATATGGATATTTTTAGGGAGCTATTATTATTCTATCACAGTAACTTTTTTCTTCTTTATCATTTATCATATTTGGGATAAATTTGCTACTTTTAATAATTTGAAAGATATTGTGGGTAAACACTAGCTATTATTTGCTTCTCCTATCTATCTATCTGTCTGTCTATATACACATACATACATATATATTTATTTATATATATAAATGTAGGATCTTACTTTTATTCTTCAGTTATCAGCCACTAGCAACAATGAGATATTATTCTCCCACATATTCTTACACTGCATTTCCTAAGTAAAATTTCTTGAGAAAAGATCCATTGTCTTAATTTTGTTTTGGTTCAGGCTAAGTGGGAACAAGAGAGGCAAGATTTTAGATCAATATTTGACAACACCTGCATATTGAAAGGCTCCCTCACTAGGATTGAGCATCAGGGTGTGAAATGCCAACTCCTTTAGGTAAAATGCATGTAGCAGGCTTTGAATCACTGCAAACTGCAGAAATGGACGAGTAAACTGTGGACATCAAAATGAGAAACTGTGGGGAGACCTTCAAACTAGCATTGTTGGGGACTAATGCCATCTATATCTTTCCTGAATAACTAAGAGGAACTTAAGCTGGAGTTCTTAATTTTCTGTAGCATCAAGTTCTAAAATCTAGCAGCATCAGACTTACAGACTTCCTGTGATTAAAAGTAACTATTTAAGTGTTTTATTTAAGACTAATGATCTCTCTAGCATTTCTTTTTGTCACAGTGTAGCTGTGAATACCTTTCTCTATTCTGCAGTCAATATCTCGGCTGGTACAAAAGGATATTGATTGAGAGCAGACAGTGTTTTACAAGGAAGAGGGCAAGAGGGCCACACATCAGATATAAATCTTTGCATGTGGGATTGGAATTTCTCAGAGAGTGCTAGGGAGACAAACAAATCAAGAATATTTAAAGTGGAATATGTTTTGTGGAAATTGCAGATTTTCTAGCAGAAGTTGTAATTTAAGGAAAAACGTTTCCTTTGAAAATTATTAGAAAAATATATTTGTTACACTTTTGTTTCCTAAGCAGTTACAAATACTTAATGGTCACTGATTTCAGTAGCTCCTATGAAATGTCACTGTCTCCCAAACTTTTTTTCCTGGAAATGGAAAGCAAAATAGTGAATTATCAAAGTTAACATATGTCAATACTGGGTAAAGGTGGAACCAGACATACCTCTGTGTTTTTAGTCTGTGACTTGGGTGAATTGTCCTGATGTTCCATGACAAACTGGTCCTAGTGTTTCAATAAACTTAGGGTTCCTCAAGACATAAAAGCTATCAACCTTCCCATCTGTCAGGTCCTCTCTCTTGCCTAGGAAGAGTATCAGTGGATGACTCATGATGTGTAAGGAAACTCTGGTTGCATTAGGTATTCTGGGCACAACATTTAAGGAGGTACTTGGTCTTGTGCTGACCTGGCAAGGACATGGCCCTGAGAGTGGAGCTTCCTTTAATCTTATACCAGGGACTGCTCCCTTGCCTCCCCTTGTGCCTACCTTGGTTCTATTCTTTTGAGATGCCTCCTAAGACTGTTTCAGCAGTAAACTGGGAGATAAGTCTGGTGGAGCTGGTGACAGATGGAATGTATTTCCTGGGTACAGCAGTGAGGCAGAGTTCTTCTCACAGCCAAGGAAATGTGATCTCGGTTCAGGAGTCTCCTACTCACCTGTCAGTCCAGTCCTGGGGTTTGTCTGCAAGCTGACCTACAGATTTGGCCCGCTGCTATCTACTCATCCCTGCCAATGATCCTGAGATCTGCAGCACATCTTACATTAAACATCTTCCTGTTTAAACCACATAGAATAGATTCTGCTGTTTAAAAACTTAGCACTCTGATGGTCACAAATTTTTACTTGCATTTCTACTTTTGTGATCTTCAAGGTGACTTTACTCTGAGATTCAATTTTATCATCTGCAAAAAAGTAACAGTAATTTGTACTTCATGGAATTATTTTGAAAAGTTACCATTATCTATAGAGTAACAGTGCCAGGTATATGTCAGCTAATTGAAAGATATTAGCCATTTTGTTAATATTATTTATCAATTTCAGAATTTAAATCATCCATACTTCTGGCCTTCCTTTATCTCTACTTTGACATGACCAATGTAATTTTCTTGTTCCTCTGTCCCTGATTTCACCTTATGCTTTCATTTCAGGAATCTAGATGCCTGTTCTTTTTTGAAAACTAATAAAAGTTTCTTGCATTGGCTGTCCGCTGTGCACCTCTTCTAATGGGACTCAATTTTCTGTACTTCTTTTGCAAACCTCCTGAAGCCTGGAATCCTAAAACCAATATAAGTACTTCTTATTCTTTCCTCCTGGTACAATAAATGCTCGCCTGTCTTTGAAGCATGCCTTCACATTCATGCTCTCCATCCCCATGAACATGTGCCCACTTACCAACAACTAAGTGCAGGACCCTTCCAGTGATGACTCTCGGTGACCTCTGTACACTGCCTGTCAGCATGCTGCTGGATAGTTTCAACCTGCCCAAGACTTCCAATCACTTATAGCCAATATATCCTGAACACCCAATTTCTACCAGAGGCTTCATCATATCTTCTAATCAGGCTGCTTGGGCTTCTTCCTACCCAATTCTCATTTCTCAAGAATGGTGTTGATACTAAAGCTAGTCTGCCTTGATTTAGAATTGTTTTTCATTCTTTTTCTGGTCCAATAGTAATAGTTTTCTGTGGGTAACCATAAAACAGAGCTTTCTCATATATATGTAAAAATTATATATATAAAAACACACAAATATGTATATATACATTATATATATATATATATATATATATATATATATATATATATATATACACACACACACACACACACACACACACACACACATAAATGTGCCCACATGTGCATTTCTAGGGAGTTGAACATACATTTCAAGAAACTATAGTTTGATATGAGAGAATCTGTTATTGGATAGTGGTTTGATCTTAAGGTGAATGTCACATACAGCAACTCAGAGGAAAAGACGTATCAGAAGTGAGTCTGAACAAAGTGTTGACCTTATCTGATTTCACTCATGTAAGAACTGAAAACAAAAATCCCTCTGGAATGCCTCAGGCAGTCTTCTTAGACTAATGATAACTTAGTCTTTGTAAAGCAGGTCTCTGATTTGAGTTGAGCCACAAGCAGGCTGGACTCACGTACAACTTCTCCAATCTTGGATTTGTTCTGCCGCTGGCCCTGCTACAGGAAATGTTTTCTTTTTTTCTGTTATCCCTTATACCTTCCAATTTTTCTTCTTGACTCCTGCTGCAGAAAATACGGAACCTTGACAAGATGACCTATAGGAATTCACTGCACTTGACACAATCCCGGCTTACTATCTCCTTCCTCTTCTGTTTTAATGAGCACAGGCCACTTGCCAATGTTGAATCTGTGTTTCAGCTTCACTCCTTGGCCATTAATTCTCATCCTGCCTCCTTCCTCACCTTATTATTGAAGACTCCTTTGGTTCCAAATGACAAACGTCCCAGTAATTCCAAGTCTGTCATTCTGAAGCTCCCCTTCCCACCAAACAGGACTCACATGCAGAAAACACCAAGCTTGGCTCTGACTGCAAGCCCAACAGAATCTAAGATTCTTTCCTCTGTTCTTTTTCATTGGCCTCTCCTTATATCTTCCAACAGTCAAGATGCATATTCTACTGGCATGTTGACCCCAGGGGTAAAGGGACAGCTTCCCTCCCAGCTCTGGCAGAAAATGACCAAGGCACACCCTTGCCTATTCTGCTTCAGTGGCATGCACTTTTCTTGAACAAGCAAAAGAGCCCCTGAGGTGTGAGGGGCAGCACCCTTGTCACAGGGACAGCTTCTCCATGGGAGTTTGCAGACAAATCTGCCAAATTCACACAGAACGATTTTCTCACAGAAAAAAAAATTAAAAATAAAATAAAAAGATGCTTCTGTAAAAGCATCTTTAAAAACAA
This sequence comes from Callospermophilus lateralis, assembly GCF_048772815.1. Lineage (NCBI taxonomy): Eukaryota > Metazoa > Chordata > Mammalia > Rodentia > Sciuridae > Callospermophilus > Callospermophilus lateralis. The sequence continues at coordinate 18,048,873 of NC_135308.1, read as the reverse complement.
ACAAACAAAAAAGATGCTTCTGTAAAGGCTTGAGGGGAAATTAGAAACAATCTACTCACTGAATGCCCAGTATCTTGCACAATCTTTTCAAACACAGTTTTCTTAAATTTTTCCTTCATGTAAAACTACCATTCCCTGTAAAATAAAACCCATGATTCTCCACTTCCCAAAGGAAATTCTGTTCTTCCTCCTGACTTTACCTTTAAGCTCAGGACGAGGAGACTTTCTATTTGACAGTTTCAGAATATCTCTTCTTCAATAGAAAGACTGTGGTTTTTTAATATCCAAAATATGGTATAGGACATCAAAATACGGTGGTTTTTAAAGAATAATATATATAGTAACTTCCTGTTTTGAAAACAAAGGATAATATATGCCATTAGATGGGATGAAGAGTGCTGCTCACTCCCACTGGAGGGGATAAGGAGTCCCACCCAAATCCCATTGGACAGGCACAGAGTGATTTCCTTGGTGAGCTAATCTGACAGCTTTCTCTCCTGGACTCCAGATTTCTTTTCCTGGACACATATAACAAAGGCATTAAGGAATCATCCCTTCCTTCACGCTCTGAATTCCAATTTCTGAAGATGTGGTTTGGAATTCTGAGGTCTGCTATAAATTCTAGAAACAGCCACAAGCCCTTCTTTACGTGTCTTTAGATAAAATCAACATCAGTGATTTTTGTTCTCATTTTTGTCTACTCACTGTGCTGGGCAGCAAATCTACTTTATCCAGGCACGATCCTTGAGTCCATACCCAGACTTGAGTGTCCCCACCACTGAACAATGTCATTCACACTCTGCCTTCCTAGCTACCGCTCAGATTAACTGCTTTCATAGTGGTCTGTGCCAACAACACAGTGCTGTCAATTATGCAATATTAAATTGCCTATTAAGTCAGAACTTTTGCCTAGGGATTAGAACTGTATAATAGAGTTTTTTCTTTTTTCTTTTTATCCAAGTAGGGAGTGCATGACAGAAGATATTAGGGTGGATTTTGGAACACTAGTCTTTCAGTTTTCTCATTGTTTCTACATACCCCCAAATATATTCTATTTTGTTCCCTACTTTATAGTCTCTTGAGCATAGGGCAAATAAATTAACCTCCCAAGTTCCATGAAGCCCATGATCATACTTTCTTAACTCAAAATTATCACAGTCTAGGGCCATAGGTGAAAATATCCTCCCATAGGAAATGTCCCCTTTCTCATTTACAGTCTAGCCAGCTCGGACTTCAGCTTGACCTTTTAGCCCAGTGTTTATGGAAAACTACAAGGAGTAGCCAACTTCTCTGAAATGATATTTTTCTACTAAATTCCTCCAAACTTTTAGCCTATTTAGGTTAACTCTAAATCATGAGTAAAAAAGGAAATAAATAAACTCATAACTCTGCTACCTAGTTTAAAAAGACTGCCAGTTTCCCAGCCGAGATGAGATTTTCCCATGTCTCAAATCCATCTTGAGTTGTCTTTCATATTTTTGACCTATTACTGGCAACACTTCAATTCCTGATAGCATCTTGTGATCTCAAGTGATGAAAATATGGCTCAAATTCCCTTAAGACCCCTCAAATAATTACTTTAGGAAAAAATTGGGGAGAAATATTGTTTATTCATGTTACTAAGAAGTGCACAAATGAGTTCATATCTCTCTTATTTCCTATGGCAGATGAGAAACTTGCATAACATCAACCAACCAATTTCAATGGAAAGAGCATAATGTATTTGAAAAGAGGTGATCAAAAGAAAAACGTACAGAAGCCTCTTGTCTAGCATGAGATATGGAGATATGTGCCTACCCAAAATCAAGGAGGAAAACCAATGCTAAGAGGAGCTCTAATTGGCTGAGACAGGGTTATGGGTTCCTATACTTAGAATAAAAGCCTAAGGATAGTTCCTCCAAAGTAAAAATAAAATATGTCTCCATTAGGAAAATGAGTTGATGAAAAACATAATGGGAAATGGGTAGTGCTCAGGTTAAAAGAAAAAAAATCACAAATGTTACTAGCTGCACTCTGCTCTTCTACATTCTATTTTCTTTTTAATAGTTAGGGAAGAAGAGGGGGCACTTTGTGTCTCAGAAGGTAAGAGATGCCTGGGTCTTCTTTCTAGTACTAAGGGTTCTTCCCAGTCTTCTATTTCAGGGGTAGGTAGGGAGACCACTCATAAGTTACAGTGAAGATTTGTGGCACACACAACTCTGCAAACCAATGTGAATTTGAGTCACTTGGAAGAGTAAAAATGTCTATATGTCTGATTAAAATTAGTTCTGAAAATAATTTTTTAAAAATAGTGCTTTTCCCTTTATATATTGTATTCTAGTATTTAAATGGGTTTTCAGTTTCATTATGGATTGAATCCATTACAGTATGCCAGTATATCAAAGTACTGATAATTTGCAAAGACATCTTTAAGGGAGAAGAGAATATTCTTAGTTATAAATACCTTCAATCCAACCAATTCATAATCTGAAGATCAACTGTAATCTCTATAGAATTTTAAGAAGCTTTCATGAGTATTATATTAATAGCTATTACTAGGAATATTCAGTATCCACAAGGTACCCTAAATTTATCTCAGTGATTTTTACATCTTGTTCCACTTAATAATTCAGAATTGTGCTCATTTTAGAGAAAAAGAGATTAAGGCTTGAAGTGTTAATTTGATATTGGGTGTGAGAGCCTGAATTTGGAACAGATATATCTGTCTTTGAAGTTCATTCTCATTCAGTGATGTTATAATTTTGATCTTAAGACCCTAAGACTATCCAGAAGAACAGTATATTCTAAGAATAATAAGATATATATTGGATTCCTTTTGCATAGTTAAGAAGTGCTGGAAGGGAGGCTAATACTCAGGGCTTTTAATTTCTATATTCTGATTCTATGCCATTTTTTTTCTCCTTTCAATGTTCATTCAATAAATATTTGAGCATCTTTTCTGTGTCTTGCAAAGTTCTAGGCTGAGAATTCACTAGAGAATAAAGCAGAACAAAGCTATGGTGTCTTATATGTAATATTCCAGTACTCACCACAAAAAGTCACGTTCTAAAAAAGGAAATACTAACTTTGTAGAACACTGAAATTCTCACTGTTGCACGAGAAAGATTATGGCCATTGGCAAAATTCCCAAGTAAATGCTCTACTACTTAAATAACTTATGACAGCATAGTATGCAATCTTCACTGATGCTTACTAATGCCTTTCCCTGTGTTAAATACTTTACATGATCATTCCTTTCAAGCCTAGTAATGATCCTGAGGTGGATATTGAGGATCATAACCAACCACATGGTGTACAGACCAGCATCTCTTCTAATAACTGAGCATCTACCCTTATTAAATCCTGCCCATATATTGCCAGTTTTTTCAATATTCTTGTTCTTATGGGTGGTGTAATCTTCATTGAATGATTAGAAAATGTAGTCTGACTGAGACTAAATATTTCCCTGGGGATGCAGAGAATTAATGGCACACTTGGTGCCCTTCCAACCTTGTATCCCTCCGCCCATAATCTGATCAATCTACTTTTTCATTATCCAGGTCACGCCAGAAGCTTATACTCAACTTTGCTTTCAGGGAGTCACAATTTAGTAGAGGGCAATCTTCAGGACCTCATTAATATCTTTTCAATTTGAAGAATGAGCACACAATGCTTAGTGGTTCATGGAAAAGATAAAGGCAAGAGAAGACATTATTAAGGATTCCAAAATATTTGAGTGCCTAATGTGCCCTAGACATAATTTTAGGTACTTGGGACAAAATTCATATATTATATATCTTATACTTAGTTGTTTTCCCTCCATATCTTATCTGAAAAATTAAATATCCAACTTGTATTCCTTTTGAAGATAAAGAGTGTATTCATAAGAAATATTCCTGAATAATCCCTTCAGATTCACACTCCATTATTAGAAGTAAATTTTGTTTGCATGTGCATCTTAGCATTTGAATAGTAGAGAGATTTGTTTATAAAATATTTCCTAGACTCTAAAAAAATATCCTCTTATTTATGAATTAGAGTGAATGGTGTCTGGAGAGGGTGAATCAAAGAAGAGAAGGGAACTCATCTATTGATCTATTTGGAGTAAATTTTTATGCTATACTCTCATGAATAGATGCAATTTTCTCTGATCTGACTTTTTACCATTCTTAGGAAAGTGAAGATGAGGAACATTGGTGATAGAAGGAAACAGAAAATTAGATACTAAATTTGTGAGAGTAAATAAAATAAGATGGAAACAAATCCCACATCATTAGATGCAGGAAAGTTCTGGTACTACAGAAAAGTCTATCACCGGTATAGAAGGAGGACTTGAGATTTCAGAATAAAAGATGACAAAACAGTTTTAGATGAAACTAATTGAAGAAAAAAAAATAGGAACTAAAATTTAAATTTTTTTTCAAAAACAATAAAAGAAACTTCCTGTAATGAAGAAAGTCCCAAATCTACATACTGAATGGGCATCGCGTAAACCAAATAATATGAATTAAGATACAAATACTGACGCAGTGATAAAACTATTAAATTTTAAAGAGAAATCCTGTTATCTTTCAAAAGGAAGATCCATATACCCATAAAGAGGCCATCCATGTCTGATTGGCAGCCCCAGCCAAGCTCCCTGCTGACAGTCAGCATTTGCTGTAGGCCATGTGAGTGAGCCATCTAGTCCAGTTGGGCCTTCGGGTAACTCAGCCCCAGTGCTCCCTGACTAAAACCAAGTGAAGACTCCATGAGAGAACCACCACTTAAAAAAGAAAAGATAATTAGGGTATTCTTTGAAGCCATAGATTCCCGAAGACATTAGAACAGCATTTATAGTTTTTCAGAAGTATTCATTTAGGTCAACAGAAAGTGTTTGCAGACAGACAGACACACACACACACACACACACACACACACACACACAATGAAGAGGCTTATAAGTTATATGCAAAGAAAAATGTCAAGGCATAGTTCACCCCATAAAAAGTTGCATAAATATAAAAAGCTTATGGGTAATTTCACCATTCCAAAGTGAACACTTGGGAGAGGGATCTCAGATGAAGAGATGAATGAAGAGAAAAGCTGTGTTAATAAAAAAATTGGGGGCTGGGGTTGTGGCTCTGCAGTAGAGCGCTCACCTAACATGTGTGAGTCCTTGGGTTCCATCCTCAGCACCACATATAAACAAATTAAATAAAGGTATTGTGTCCACCTACAACTAAAAAATAAAAATAATAAAAAAAAGAGTTGGATTGAACATAGAAATAATGGTAACATAGAATTAAGTCTGTATACTATAGTGAATAATCTGTGAAACAAAACATTAACATAATAATTCTTGAAAGCAATAATATAATATGAAAATGCAACCCCAATATGGCAAAGCAAAAATCCTAGAGCATCAACTGAGCCACTTAAAAAGTGTTTAAGTCCCCTAATTGCTTCATATTTCATATGAAACATTCATAGAGAATATTAAAATCTATCCTTTGGTAAATGTAGCTGTATTACATTCAAAGGTTGAAGAAAATTCTTTGCTACCTGTTATGGTTTAGATATTCGGTGTCCCCCAAAAGCTCTTATGTGAGACAATGCAAGAAAATTTAGAGATGAAATGATTGTGCATTAATCCCCTGATAGGGATGAACTGAATGATAACTGTATGCTGGTAGGATGTGGCTAGAGATCATGGGTGCCTTTGGGGCCTATATTTTGTGAGCTGAGCTGAACTGTCTCTGCTTCCTAATGTGATGTCTACAGCTTGCTTTCTTGTGCTTTACTCTTCCGCCATGATGTTCTGTCTCACCTGGAGCCCCCGAGGAATAGAGCTGTCTGTCTAGGGACTAGGATCTCTGAAACCATGAGCCCCCAAACAAACTTTTCCCCCTCTAATAATTCCTTTTGGGTCTTTTGGTCACAGTAGTGTAAAAGCTGACTAAAACACTACATTTTCCCTTGTGAGATGAAGCCCAATCCCCTACTCTTGAATCCAGGCCAACCTTAATGACTTTCTTGACCTAAGGGATGTGGTAGAAATGATGTTTTTCAATTCCAGATTCAATATTTTCTTGGCTTTCTTAAAGTTCTGTTGCTTTCAAACTATGAATGACCTAAGACTCACAAAAAGGTCATGTGTGTCTGATTGTCAGCCCCAGCTGAGCTCCCTGCTAACAGGCAGCATCGGCTATCAGCCATGTGAGTGAACTGCCTTGAGCACCTAATCCAGTTGGGCCTTCTGGTGAATTTGCCCTAGTGTTCCCTGACTTCAACCACATGGAGGCTCCATGAGAGGACCACCAAGCTGTTCACTGGTTCTTCTGTTAAAAAGGGACTTATTTTCTTTAGTAGTCCATTTTATACTTGTTACTGAGAAATTGTTCTCCAGAAATGACTGTTAATTTGGGTGCCCTGTTCTTGCTTCTAGGCAGTATATGGTTTGTGCCTTTTTTATAAGAACTCATTAGTGTCCAAAAGTGATACTAATTAGGGATATACAAAATTGAAAGAAAAAAATGATGACCCATTAAAGTATTCTCAAAAATAAACAACATTTTGCATAGAGGTATTCTTCATTGCCAGATGTGATTGGTACAAAGAAGAAAAAGAAATGAAAAAAAATCAATTTCTAGGCTTCACAGTTTTAGGCTTAAGGCAGGAACTATCTGTGTATTTTAAAAGACCACTGAAGGAGTCTATCATTGTGTCTATTCAACACTCTGATTGTCAAAATTATACTTAGGTCATAGGCCTTAGGAAGTCGGTGACCAAATCTTGTTGCTTGTCTCAGATCTAAGGGGGCATCAGGCAGGTGAAAGCCAATCTTTCAAAACTAACATGGATTTCTTTTTTGCTTTACTGGGTGCTTTTAAAATAAATCATGTAAGAAGACAAATAGTCCCCACAGAAAGGCAAATGATAGGAACAGACAAATAGTGCTGATAACTAAACACATGAAAAGATGTGCACTCAACATTGTTATTCACTAGAGCGGTATAAATTAAAACCCCAATGAGATAGTATTTCATGATACTAAAATGACTCAAGTTAAATGAAATTTTCAGCATTAGTGAACACATCAAGCAACACCTTGGTAGTGTCTCCAACAATCAATACCCATTTACCATATTCTCTTCTAGATATTTTTCCAAAAGAGGCAAAAATATCTGGGCCCATAAAGCATGCATTCAAATATATTAAGAGTTTTATTTATAATAACAAAGTTATAAAACAACAAATATGTCAATTAATTAATAAGCACATAAGCAAATTTTGGTACATCCTTATAATAGGATCCTGCTTACCAACAGAAATGTATGAATTGTTGATACAGGAAGCAACGTGGATTAATCTAAATCAATATTACATTAAGTGAAAATACAGGGATACATGTGTTCGGTTTTACATCACTGTGACTAAAACACCCAACAAGAGCAACTAAGAAGAGGAAAAGTTTTGGGGGGCTCCTGGTTTCAGAAGTCTCAGTCCATAGATGGCTGACTCCATTGCTCTGGGCCCAGGATGAGGGAGCAAATCCTGAACAGAAGGATGTGGTGGAGGGAAGCTACCCCCTTCTTGGGAGCAAAGAAGCAGAAAAAAAAAAAAAAAGGGAAAGGGGCCACAGGGAAGATAAACACTTCCAAGGAACACCTCTAATGACCCACCTCCTTCAGCTAGCTCTACCTGCCTACAGTTACCACACAGTTAGTCCAAACTATGGTGGATTGATAGGTTACAGCTCTCAGTCCAGTCATTTAACCTCTGAACTCTCCTGCATTAACACAGGAGATTTTAAGGGACACCTCACAGCCAGACCACAACACCACACTTTACATTTTGATTCTTTTTCGTTACACATGACAGTAGAAACCATTGTGATATAATTACACAAGACTGGAATATATCTTAGAACCCCATTCTTGTGGATGTACGTGATGGTGAGATTCACTGTAGTATATTCATATTAGTACATAGGAAAATTATGACAAATTCATTCCACTGTCTTTCCTTTTCCCATTCCCCCTCCCTTTCTTTATTCACCTTTGTCTAATCCACCAAACTTCTTTCCTTCCCCTCTCTGCTTATTGTGGGCTAGCTTCGACATATCAGAGAAAACATTAGACCTTTGGTTTTTTGGATTGAATTATTTCACTTAGCATGATACTCTCCAGATTTATCCATTTACTGGCAAATGTCATAAAACCATTCTTCTTAATGGCTGAGGAATACTTCATTGTTGTATATATACCACATTTTCTTTATCTATTCATCTGTTGAAGGACAGCTAAGTTGGCTCCATAGCTTAGCTACTGTGAATTGAACCGCGATAAACATTGATGTGACTGCATCATTGTACTATGCTGTTTTTATGCCCTTTAGATATATACAGAGAAGTGGGATAGCTGAGCCAAATGGTGGTTCTATTCCCAGTTTTTTTGAGGAATCTCCATACTGCTCTCCAGAGTGGTTGTGCCAATTT